>NW_017298332.1:161731-201261 GCF_001594075.2 Trachymyrmex cornetzi
ATAATCGACTGTGATTGGTCAATTTCTTACTCTTACTTCTTACTCCGTGTATTGTAGACGACGCCTCACATGCGGCTTAACTTGCGTAAGCGTAACTTGCGCCGCCCAATCATATCATTTCACTTGAACATTAGTTTCTGTCTAGTCACTTTATGCTTTTTGCGCTATTTTGTTGTTACGCCGAAACATGATAGAACCACCATGCGTCGAATCTAATTTCTGACTCATTTTAGCTTATTCTGTCTGAAAAAATGCACAAGGGTTTCGATTTTGCAACAGTACAATTATAGAAGTCGTGCGCCCCTTTGCATCGCGTGAAAAGTCGAAACCCATGTGGAACAGTACAATTATAGACCTCATTTTGCCTCTGTGACAGATTTCCTAACCTCAATAGTCATCAACTTTAACGCTTAATATCTCAGATCATAAGACAGAACGACGTTTTTTTTGCCAGATTCTTTCATTTCCTGCAAAAACGCGTCGAATAAATCCGGCGGCACACGATGCTTGTTTTCCTACTGGATTGCTAGCTGGATTAGAATCTTGCCACCGTAATCTTCGGCAATAGTAGGTCGGGGGGACGCGCGTATTTGGCTATTTTTAAACGTTAATATCTCGTTAACTATTGCTGACACCTCAAAATGGTACAGGACTTTTTGATTCAGTATAGGCTGTTCTACCCACGTATGACAAAAAATGCGGTAGTCGCCAAACACCCTGTATACGGGAGGGCTCCGATCATGGTATAAGAATATAAGGTATTTCATTGCGCATAATGGCGGAAAAGTACTAGAACAACCAATATAAAAAATTAATGAGATGATGCAATACCCGAAGCAGGGCAGACACAGGTCCGTCCTGCTCAAGCGGTCTTGCTAGACTACTCGATCATCCGCTCATATACAGGGTGTTTGGCGACTACCGCATTTTTTGTCATACGTGGGTAGATCAGCCTATACTGAATCAAAAAGTCCTGTACCATTTTGAGGTGTCAGCAATAGTTAACGAGATATTAACGTTTAAAAGATAGCCAAATACGCGCGTCCCCAAAACAGTAAAAAATTACTAGGCACCAGTTGATATGAGTGGTGTGTACAATTAGAACTGTAGGCAAACGGGATCCTCCCCGTAAATTCATTTAGCATTTCTGTTAGCCCGGATCCTCATACGGGCAACAGCGCTTTGACACCGAACTCTGATTGGTGAAAAACGGGTGATGGGGATAAATTTTACCCCCACAACCGGCTTTTCACCAATTAGCGTTCTGTGTCAAAACGCTGTTGCCTGTGGCTGCTTTCCTTTTAGGAGACACAGTCGACACACTTGACACAAATCGACACACGTCGCTTTCCATTTACAATTTTGTTCAAACTCAGTCGACACACTTTGCCTCTGCTCGGGAGCAGAGTCAGAGTGTGTTTCGAGTCTGTTCAAGTGTAATTTTGATGAATTAAGTGATATTAGAACGCACCCGCAAATCAATTTCCATCATTTTGTTCTGTTTTCAGCATCTGGAGACACGATAGTGTCTCGGTACTTAGTCGACGAATGCTAAACACTGCATTGTTGTTAATTTTCCCTCAAATATTATACTATTATTTTTATATATTTTATTTAAAAAGCAACAAAAATAATAATAAACTTTATTTTTTAAATATATTTTATTTGATAAAAATTTTGATATACAATATTTATAAATACCTGTAAAGTTTAAAAATAATTTTGAAAAGTTTGTAACTTGTAAGATGTTAAATCTTTTTTTGGAATACCTCCACCAATTGATGCATATGTACCTTTACTCAAAAAAATACACATCACTCCTTGCAATAATCTGATCTCGTATGTCCGTTAAGGTCAAAATTCAAATCTTTTAAGGTTAGGTATTAAAAGTTCGTAAACACGATACACACACTGCACATGTCGCGTTCCATTTAAGCGTGGTAAACTGTGTTTGAGTGTGTTATACTGTGTCAGTTTGTGTCTCCTAAAAGGAAAGCAGCCTGTATGAGGATCGGGGCTTAGAGTGTACAACAGAAATTCAGCAATTGGTTGCATTAGTTCCGCATTTCTCTAATCTTCCGGGAAATACGCTCAATGTGAATGCGGGCTTTCAGAATGACGTATTCTAGTAAATAAAAAATAACGTATTCTAGTAAATTACTAGAATACGCAAGTTACGCTTACGCAGGTTATACCGCATGTGACGGCACCCTTAACCAGTCTTAACCAAGTCGTTCAAGTTGGCTATTGGCCAACTTCACCGATTATGATTTAAGATCGCTTAGAACTTCTGACTTGTGGCTTATGGTAGAAGGGCTATAAGGCTTCCCTAAATTTATCATCAGATACTCTACGAATTATTTCATTGGCTGCTGAGCATCTAAAGATAAATTTAAGGAAGCCTCAAGTACAAGATCTGACTATGAATACGGGTATATGATGGACCAATTAAAAGAAAGAATTTTACAATCTGACCAATTAAAAAACATTTCAAAGTATTTGTAGCATCGTGTTGACCATACCTTTTGTCACTCTCTGTATGTCAACAAGGATAGAACGACGTTTATGTCGACTCGTGTCATCAAATGGAAAGCACCCATCATTGATCGATACAAACATCGTATCACATGCCGTATCGCGACATCGTCACTTGTCACCTGAGCCAATCGCAGCTGATCACGACGTCACATGTGCGTATAGTTTAATCCGTGGTTGTCAAGTAGTCTTCTAATTGTGCAAAATTGTTGGTATATCGGCTGTGAGCTGTGATCGGCTGATCGTATAGGATCGATGACGAACATGCACGTTCGATGTTAAAGGATGATGATGAATTGACTCGTATGCGAGTGATGATGCTTCCAAATGAGGTTAATAACGGTGTCTATACCGACGGATATTCAGGTTATCAGGTATCGAATATCACTCTAATGTTAATGTTGTTACTCTCCAAAGGTCCTGTCGTAGATGAGATAATCATCCGACGTGAAAGAAACGTCACGATACTCTGACGAGCGTAACTCTTACCATCCCATACGATCCAGAGAAAATGTATTGCCTACAGTGGCTGATCCCGGTGCTGCTGATACCGAAACCCGTGAACCCAGCGCTGCTGCAAACTCACGTCATGTTCATGGCACTTTATCTGATTGGCTTCTTCCTGGAGCGCAAGCCCTGCACTATTTGCAGTCTCGTGTTCCTCGCCGCTGTCTTCCTCATTTGTTACAGTGGAATAGGCAATTGCCTGCTCTGGAGCACAAATTGTGACACAGTAAGATGCGACAATGGCTAAGATCATGTCAACTGTGTTTAACTTGATAATATTTAGAGAATTATCCCCTTGTCAAATTTTTCCATTACGTGTACACACGAGTGAATTTTTGCCAATCTCTTCCTCTTTCTCTCCATACTCTGGCATAATACACGAAAATAGCTTTTCAATCTGTATTTTGCTAGCATCTGTTTTGTCCGTATTGTGAAAGCGATGCCTTTAGTGTTTAGGTTTAACAAGATTAGCTTTTCAAATTATCGAAATTTTAGTCTAACGTTCTATAACGTCATGTTTTATTGAACATTTTCATGCTGAATTTATGTAGAGTTAAAATTTTGAAATTTTGAATAAGCAAAAATGTGATACGATGTATTTGATGAGATTCATATATAGTTTGAGTTTGGTCACAACTGTTGACTGAAGTCAAGTAAATTTCCAGATTATAGCATTATGTAGTCTTTTTTTGTTAATATATATTATATAATAGATGCAAATTTCATATATTAATTATAATACATTTGCTACAACAGAATAAAACAAAAATTGAAGCTTATACAGGCAACGGCATATTCCTTTATATTTATCCATAGTTTCTAAAGGCAATTTTTATTCCAATCTCTTGAATATGATTCTAAATAATGTTTTTCCAATTAGAATCCAATATTCTTCCTTATGCATTATGCATTAAAAAAATACATATAACAATTACATAGAGTTGCAATTCTTATTTTGTTAAAATTACTTGCATCAAACAATATATCAAATGCTTATTGATGTCAGATGCAAAATGAACATAATTTTTTAAATACTTTAACCAAACACTCTTAACAGGGTTTTATATATTCACACAATATGTACAATGCTCTTGGTATCAAAGTGACACGCATACGGAAACTGAAGCATCTCGAAATTTAAAATGTTATCATTTAGTAAAAACATGAAAATTTGGCAAGTTGTTTATCTATATAGAACTAATTAGAAAATGTCGATTGATTTAAAATAATAAAAATTGAAATATTGTAGCGCGCAAATATTATAAAATTTAGCTAAGCGAGTGTTATATGAGACTAAAATTTCTCAAATTAAGTACTTGTCAAATCTGCTCTAACTAAAATATAGTGTGTAGAATTAAAATTCAATGTGAAGTATGTCTTTTGTATTGCTGGTTTGGTTTTATGTTGTCAGAAGTATAAATCGTATTTATTTTTTAATTTGTATGCCTCATAAAAAGATTTAAGTGAGATACAAATTCTGTGCTATATTTATGATTGTAAATTTACTTGCTATCCACAAGTGTTAATATAATTATCTAATTTAGCATAAGTAGCATTATCAATGTAAATAATATAGGTAATCATAGTAACCAAAAATTATTATCCATATAATAGTTTATGAATATGGATAAAAATTGAACTAAAACATTAAGTCATGTCGGTAAATCTTTTATATGTGATGTCTCTGAAGTATATATGTAAAGGTCAATTATCTTCCTGCATCTATCGTATAAGCTTATATTGTAATATTTTGACATAAAACAAGGAATTCCTTTAGCAAAGTTGCAAAAGCTACAGTAGTCTTAGACACATTTTTTTTATTCAGATTCGAGTGAAAGCTTGACCAGGAATTTTTGCAACTATACAAAAATTGTATTTATATTCCTTGGTATGTAAGCACAAATAAAGAATCTGTGATGACTTTGATTGGGAAACTTCGATTAGACACGATAGATTTGTTTGTTGAAACGAATTAGCATTAAAAATATGTTCAACTTTCCCATAATATTATTGGTTTGTAATCATACCTACATCGCTTCCAAATATAAACTGTAAAAACAAACTGAGAAACTTTACAAAGAAATAAATATAAGAACTGTAAGTTTATAAATATACTAAGAGTAATAAAGAAATCCCCAATCAAGTAAATTTGTTTCTTTTTCTTCAATGCATACCATATATTAGAAACACATTGATGAAAGTATCACATGTATTAAATGTTAAAATAAAAATAACATATCAGTTTTGTTTTTTAAAGCATATTTATTTTATATTAAAAAAAAATTACTGAAGAGCTTTTCCACGACCGAAACCACCACGGAACTCGAGATCACCAGTACCTGCACCAACATCTGCCTTCTTGTCACCGGCATTTGGAGGACCACCTGGTCCTCGTCTATATCCCGCACGATCTTCTGTTGGTCTTGAGCCTTCGCTCCTAGTTGCCGCAGGTCTTGGTCTTGTAGTTTCGGATCTTGGTTGTTTCTTAAGGGTGGAGGGTACAATTTCAGGTGGTAAATGTAAGTATCCACGTAGATATTCGATACCATCATTTGTCAGGTACCAATAGAAATGTCGCCATGCAAACTGTTCTTTGACGTATCCTCTAGACTTTAAAGACTAAAAAGATAGATAGGTAAGTATATATACATACACTGGAAACTTTAATTTACATTAATGTATGAGTTAATGGTCGCGTTCAGCAGACTCAACTGTTGTGGAGTGGATCCGTGAGCACTCGCTGCTATTGATTTAGAAGAATACACCAATAATAGCGAGTGCTCACGGATCTGCTCCACAACAGTTGAGTCTGCTGAACGCGACCAATGATAGTTTATAGAGCAATAAAAAGGAAATAGTGAAAATTTTTACCTGCATAGCCTTAATGACTTGAAGATTAGGAATATTTTCTAATTCTGGATGTTTCGATGCATGATAATCCTTCTTCGCTACCATGACTCCCTCCTTGAAAAGGTACTCATAGATAGCTACACGATTCTTTTTTGGCATCAACATTCTGTGAAACGAAAATAAAAATGATTTAATACATATTAGTATAATAAATGTTATAGCCTAAAAACAATACTGAAAGGTATACTATCCTTAGTTATGTAGTTATGTATACTATCTGTATTTAGTTATTGCTATACATAACAAGGTTATGTATAGCAATAACAAAATACAGATATTACAGGATAATACAGCTGCACTATTCTAAGTTACGTTTCAAAATTACGGTTTGCATAGCTACAATTATATAAATAATACTAAAAAACGAGTATTTATTGAAGAAAATCATACGAGAATGAGACGTATACAATTCGTAAATACTCACATAACAACATATATAAAAACTGAATATAATGAAATATACTTGATTTGGACAATTTATGGATTTTGATAAACTTTTTGCTTTCTTGTGATTTTTATAAATAAATAGGATTAAAACGGATATCGCTGAAAAGTCAACCTACTTGACGATTTCAACGTGCGCCTGTTGTCGGAAAGAACCATTCACTTTCGCTCGTGTGACTCGTGGACAATATCGATATACGATATCTCGAATAATTCGAGATGAACGGGAATAACTGTATTTCTATCGCGCCACTTGCACTTTTTGCACTCAGCATTTACGTTTTCTCTTTTCAACATCAAAACATGAAACTTTTTAAGGCTTGCGCAATGTAGATAATTAAGTTATATCTTGTTACAATATATTCTATACACACAATTTAAATTATACTATCATGGATTTATCTCATTTTAAGTGTATACATTTTTTGAGATTTTAAGCATTGTTCAGGCATATGACAAACCTTTTCTAAAGATTGGTCCACAGTTCATGATATAAAAATGACCAATCACGTGTCAAAGTTCGGAAATTGTGCACATATGAACGTATGCATAAATATTGTGTATGCACATATGTATGTACACATGCATACATATATGTATTATATATGCATAAATTGTATACCTGCAAGATTTTTGGCGCAATTTTTAACTAGATAAAAAACGTAAAATATGGTCTTTAGAATTATATAATACAGGTTTATAGAGAATTTTCATCAGAATATACATCATCACATAGATTCATCATTCAAATACACGACTTTAGCTAAAACAGGATTAGAGAAGATTCTATGTTATTATTTTATTAATAGTTATCACTTATATGTGATCAATATTAGGAGTTTTCCAACAGAAGCACAAATCAACACAAGAATCATTCTTTGTTTCTTACTGATTATCGAACAAGAACAGGATGCCTTTTGTGTCAATTTGTGTCTTTTGTTGGAAAGTTTCCATCATTGAGAAATCTATGTGTGATAGTTTCAAATATACTTCTCTCATAGATGATTTTATTCGGAATTCAATTCAATTTCAAATTTAATGATCCTTATTATATTCTAATATTTAATCAGGCATCCAGTCAGGTATTTCTTTAAATCTTAAATTATTGGCGTACATAGGTCGGTTGAATAATCATTCTACCATTATTATCACTGGCTGCTGGAGCTAATAAGCTTATTCTACCACAGATATAAATCCAATATGTTAATAATCAGCGCTTACTATTCGACAAGCTGGAATTACTTGCATTAACTTTATGCCATGGTAGTATCGGGATAACACATCGGCCAGTATTTATAATAAACTTTTATATTTAAGATAATCTTAAATACAGTCTTAAGATGTCATAGAGTCGTAGTATCTTAAGAGTTAAAATATTACTTGTCACTGAAACTTTTTAAAGCTTGCGATATAAATAGTTAAGTTATATCTTGTTACAATATATTTTATATATACACACAATTTAAATTATACTATATCATGGATTTTCTTAAGGAAATATGAAATTAAATATGAATTTCTTGATAGCAAAAAGATTCAATATCAAAATGTGTCTGTACTCCATTTATTATTTGCTGGTCAAACATCAATGTTACGATAACAAGAATTGGTTTTCTTTCAAATATAATCTTTTTAGGTGAGAAACAATGCTACATACACAAATGAATACCATGTTGTACTACATTATATAACCATATATTAATTTTGCAGCATTTCTAACTTATTTTTAGGTTGCAGTATAATCTCTATTGTATTTCTAATATTGTATTTTTTTTTATCAGTAAGTTTCAAAACAGACATACGACAGAAATTCATTGTGATTTAATTTGAAGGTAATTTGAATTTCAAGAAAAAATATCTATGGTAATTAATTAATAATTATTTTTTTAAATCCTGAGAAATCAGGCAAATGAAAGTTACCGATTTTTCCAGATTTTTTATTATTTGGAGAATCATAAAGAAATAATACTTCTGTTATCAATAATTATTTTAATTAAACATTCTTAATTACCATCGTTGTTAACTTCTGTACAATTCAAGGTCTTATTAGATTTACATTTTTCTGTTGTATTTTTATTGTGAATTTTAAGAATACTTGTAGGACGTCCTCTTTTATGTTTTGCTCTTGTATCTCGTTTCATACATATTTTATGACCATTTAAGATTGGCCATTTGTGCTTTTCAGTTAGATATTCTGCTGCTATTTGAATATTTTCCATTTTAACCATTGCGCTCCTACATAAATTGAAAAATGCATTATTATAAGTATAAATATACATAAATACATACATGTGCATATATATATGTATATATTAGGTACCGTGAAAAGTTGTGTTATTTTTTCTCCTATAAACATCTCTTGAAAAAAAGACACTTTCCGTGGTACCTAATATACATATATGTATATGTAGTATATATTGTGCCATTACAGCAAAGTTATAAATTTAATAAAAATAGGTTTAATATTATTTAATATATATATATATATAAATTGTACTTACCTAAAATCTTTATTGTAAAGTTTTAATAAAGTAACACCAACACATCCAGGAAGGGCACCTCTTATTTCATGTGATTTTGTACCACTTGTTACATTTGAGATAAATAATCTGTAAAAGTATAAAATATGTATGAAATATTAGTAATCTTGTGTAAAATAAAGTTATGAGTCAAGCAAGTGATTCTTACGTTTTTGTTACTTCAATGTCCGGTTTAATTTCAGGTATAAAAACCTTTTTTCTTGTATTGGTTTCTTTTTTAAATACAATCTCACGCAATGGTTGAATAACAATTCGCTTGCCATCAGTCATTTTACCCTTTGCAAGTTTATAATTTTTAATCTTCTCTTTCACGGTAGGAAAGATGATGTGGCATGATTTACTGGACTGTCGTGGTAATTTTATATGAAAATTACCTTCAAATAACTGTTCAATTTCTTTTTTATCCTTTATTACGTGAGGAAGGCGAACATTCAATGTTCGTTCCCTTCGTTTGTTCAATTGGGATATTTTCCGAAACTTGTGCATAACCTAAAAATTATTAGTTATTAAAACTTATAAAAACGATGATTAAATACTTCGGAGAAAATAATTACAAAGCTGAGATAAAATAAACGTACGTATATTTAATAGACGGTACAAGAAATTAGAAGAAAAGAACCAAACACAATACAGCAGTCTCTTGCAATCTTTGCTCCAAAAATCCAAATTTGTGGTTGATTTTTTCTTCGTGAAGCGTGAAATGTGCATATGTGATTGTGCGTCCGTCTGAACGGGCCTTTAAGCCGAAAACAGGTTTGTTCGCGTCACATACTCCAACATGCTTCAACATGTTCCTACCATAGCTCCTACTCACTCTAAAGCTGGAAACACAATAGACACAGGCAATAGGCACAGGCAACAGGGAATAACGAGCCGTTCAATCAGAGCTCTGGGTTATAATATTGAACTTATACCCCAAAGCTCTGATTGGATGACTCGTTATTCCCTGTTGCCTGTGCCTATTGCCTGTGTCTATTGTGTTTCCAGCTTAACAAGCGCGTTTGAGTGATTAGGAGCTACAGTTGGAGGAAGTATGTTGGAGCATGCGACGCGAACAAACCTTTCGACTCGAATCGAACGACGAACCCTCGGTGTAAACGAGGCCATTGTTGTTCACCCAATGTTAAATAAAGATAAGGTGATACACAGGGTCATCTGGGTGATATTTCCGAACGCAGCCTATCTGTGTGTTGTGTAATCAGTGACAGCATTATAGCAGGTGATAGTGAACGACAATAACACCGGCTGACAGCAGTTGACTACTTGTGGGCATCTATTATTGACAGTTGTTTTGTTGCGGTCCCGTAACTGAAACTCTCCAAATTTCTTCGCGGCAACGTCGGGGGACATCGCCGCGTGAACTGCGATGGCGAGACAGCTGCGAGAAACTCTGGCCCCTTCTCCTCGCGCGAGACAGTCACGTCTCGAGGGTCCGCTGGTGATTCCCGCCAATTCGACACCAGGTGCGCTCCATACTTCGAGCGTTGTCACGTCGTGCCTTTTCTCCCTGATTTCACAAAAATATCGTTGTCGTATCTTCTTATGTCCGACGCGTTTTTGCACCAGACTCAATTTTCGCGAGCGTGACGTTGCGAAAATCTAACTAACCTCGTATGCCGGATTTTCGTGAACCATAACAATCCTACGGCCGGTATTCATAGTTCGTTCTTATTAGACAGTTTTAAATAATGTCTTAAGATGTTAATACGATTTTCGACTGATATTCACAGTTTATTCTTATTTTAAGACTGTTTAATGTTTTAAGATACTAATACAGCTTTGTGATTGTTTATAACAACTCAAGATTGTTCTTAAGACAGTCTTAAATATTAAACTATGGCCAGTATTCATAGCTAGTTTTTATTTTAAGATAACTTTAAGTAATATTTCAAGATGCTAATACGGTGATTATGACAATTTAGGATTATACTTTTATAGTCAGTTCTTATTTCAAAACCGTCTTAAGTACAGTCTTAAGATGTCATGAACAAATTAAAGAACCATATTAGCATCTTAAGACATTATTTATGATGGTTTTAAAATAAAAACGGACTATGAATACCACCCTATGAATACTGACCTAAGATCTCTCTCTTACTTAAGATGGTCTTAAAGAATCAACTATACTAGTCTACAATCATTTTCTCAACCTTTTAACCATGTTCGGATCTTTTTTGACCCGAGCGTTTTTACAAAGTTCTCGTTGGTATTATAGTAACAGAAAGATAAAGATAGAGGGTTAAAATAAATTTTTCTCTTTTTTTATCTGGAGCTTTTGGACGTATGTACATCCATGTCCTTATCTTGCTTGTTTAACTTATACTTGCATATTATATTCTTATATGTATAAAACATGTTTTCTATAAGACACTTTTAGAACTTAAAATGAAATATGTATATATTTGATATTTGATGAAAGGAAAGAAGTTTTAGTATAGGAATGAAAAACAGACCTGTATTTATTATACAGCTTGAGATATTTTGATAATTTGTGAAATGTATTTCAGCAACATATCATAACATGGATGTGAGCACACTACAGAATTGGCTAAACAGATTACCTGATGATTGGAATTCACCACAGAGTCCCGATGAACTTGTCATTCAAAAGAGAGGTCGACGAAGGTCTATAGTTTGGTCCCCTGATCTCGATACCAACAAGCGATGTAGTTTGTTTAGGTATAATATATCTGCATGTACATTTATAATACTAAACTAATAACATCTTTGATAATCTTTGGCAATCAGTTTGAGTTCCAGAGACCGCACACCAGTTAAAAATCCATCGACATCAAAAACTGTATTGAGGGATGCTGCTAGAAAGAGGCTCTCTCTTATCGATACTCGCCAATCCAGTTTCACTATACCGGAGAGTAAGAAAACGTCGTTACCCTCTCGAATGTCATTAGACGCAGCAAATTCGTCGAGAGTACGATCCAATGATAATTTGGCAAATGGTTTGCGTGGTCTCAGTCACGAGCAACTCGTGCAAATGATTATGGAGCTGGTATACGCGCAAGACGAAGGTACGCTGCGCGAGAACGAGAAGCTTCGTAATTTTCTTTCCAAGAATATGCCGATTGCGGATATTCAGCCATTGATAGAAAAATTAATTGTCCTACGGCAAAATATTTACGCCAGTCTTGTATTAGTTTCCAATTTGATTGATGATTCCTCGTATAGTCATGCTTACATACATTTGGATGCATTTCAGGTTCGTTCATATATGTATATATTACAATATCAAATTAAGATAATAAAACTATTTTATTTGTGCGAGATTTTAGTTTCCTCCTTTGTTTATATATAAGAATTTAATCAATTAATTATATAACTATTACTCAACTTACTAAACATTAATAACAATTTTTTTTCTTGTGTTTTTGTAATTCATTTCTTTAGAAAACTCTGAATGATCAAGGAAGAATATTGCAAGAGTCTCAACACTGGATTTCATTAATCCGCTATGCACTAGAAGCATGGAAAATTACTAGGGAATTACCAGAATGGGAAAATCAGGGTTCTCATAACATCACACGGAAATGCTTCAAGAATCTATCGCAATTTTGTACTGAAGCTATAAGAAGAGGGAATTTTGAAACATCGGCTCTAAACATTTACATTGAAAGGTATGTAAAATAAAAAGCAATTTTCAACTTTTCTCTTTTTTTTCTATTCTTTCTTACAGATTGCAGATAATATAAGAAAGCGGTATATCAGACTTAATCCAGAATTATAAAATTGATAATTTTTGAGCATTGATTACTAATTAATTATTTTCAGTCTCAAAACTATAGCTGCAGAATGTGAAGATTTTCAAATTTGCCTACAGATAGTAAAGGAAGGAAACGAGATTTAAGTTTCCTTTCTACGAGATCGTACATGATAATTCTATTTAAATATTTTTTCCGTGTGATAGCCTAATATTGACATGTATTCGTATACAGGATATTTGAGATAGAATTAACCAGTATTAACCGGTGATAGAAATGACCAGTGAAGTTGTTGTAGACATAACTTTAAAAATGGAAAATGGAAAAGATTTTTGTTTTTATACATATAACATTAAACATTTTGAATTATCCTGTATATGTATATATATCGACGTAAAACAAATGTTTTATATTTACATATTTATCCAGTCAACGACTGTGCTTATGCGCACATTGATATGTGGATAATATATATGAAAAATATGCTGATATATATTATTCACTTTTTCGACGTTAGATGATACAAAAATTGAATTTGTTTCGATACTTTCTTTAAACTATTTTTATTTAAAAAACTATAAATAATTTATATTAACCCATAGATGAAAGAAAATTGTTAACTTATCGATAATTGTTACAATTTAAGAGTACAGAAAATAAGTACAAATTAAATTTTCTAATAAAAACATTTATTGAGAATACAAGTAGTATTGAGAGTAATAAAGAAGCGAGAGATTGCTACTAAAGAAATAATTGATACTCCATACAAAATAGTAGAAAGATCAATCTTTTCACTTAAAAGGATATTGTTAATTGGTACATTTGTAAAAGTGTAAATAAGAAAGAATAACTTACTTAGAATTAGATTTTGTTTGGATAATTTGCATAAATGGCATCATAATTTTGTTGTAAAATTATTCTTATGTACATTTTTGCGTATACTTTTACCTCTCTTATATAAATTATACATTTCTTTTGTATGAAATAAGTTCACTGAAACAAAGATGTATAATTTAGTGTATATAGAATCAAAGACATTTTTATGTTAAGCAGTCGAGCACTGTTCTGTGTTGTATTGTATAGCAATCTTTCTCTATTTATTAGAACATAATATATTTAAAGGTATCGAAATCATCGTATCGCCGAATAATATTTTTATATATTATGAGAATATTTTTGTACGACCAATGCAATTGTAATTAGCGTTTATATGTATTTATAGTGTAATTTTAACGTATTTATTATAAATCACCAGACAGGAAATGAACTAACACAAAAATCGTTTTTTTTTTTATTAAAAACAATTTATTCGTCATAATATACCGTACTTTCTTACATAACCTATCCATTATTACTTTCGAAAGGCACATATGTCACTTGACAAACAGTCAGAAATTCTCTAAGCAGCTCGCGTTCGCATATATGATACACCTGTACATATCTATTACAAGAGCATAATAGCGTGCTTAGAAAATTCCTAACAGTGGTCTATTCAATCGAGAGATGATCGTTATCTTGTAACATGCCCATCTAAATATTATATGACAAATCAGGCATTTTATATATACACATACACACACACACACACACATATATATATATATGTATGTATATATATATATGTGTGTATATATCGAAACAGAAACATGATTGGGCGCAATCGAAACGTATCATCGATATTTCTTTAGTACCCTATTTACGTTTTTTCTTATAATTGCACATCGTCGTTTGAAACGCTATCTCGTATCGTTCATCGTGCGTGTCGGCAAGATTACGTTACGCGTCGTTTAGGAACAACTTTAAAAAAAAGATCGGAGATCGAATGAACGAAATCCGCGAGACTTCGACAATACATACCAAAATATTCTGGGCAAGTAATGAAACAATATAATCTGACCTCATCTAAACTTAAGCATTTAGGTGAAGCAAATTAAAGCGATAAAACTCGTAAAGCCAATGCTTATGCATTTACAGGATGATCCAAAACCGATGAAAAATGAACATATAGGACTTGTGAAATTTCGAGACAGTCACAAGAATAATTCGCACGCGATTATTTTTTCACAACTTATCAAATTTAGACATACAATATATCTTAAAAACTAAAGGCTTAAATTAAAATTTTGTACAAAAACGAAAATAAAATACACTTTACATTAAACAATGAATAATATTCCATTATTTATTTGCTTATCTAAAACTTAACTTGCTACAGAGCGGGAAACACGTTAACAAAAATCATCTCGAAATTTCACAAGAATTAAAGCTATGCGTGCATTTTTGTCAATCCCAGAAAAGCCTGTATATAATAAAAAAATAAAATTCTTTTTTTCGAAACAAATCACGATATTCGAATAAATGTATGTTAAAAATATATCGCTATATAAATAATTTGATGGTTTACGAGTGTAAGTGAGAGACACGACATGTCTCTCAATTCTTAATTAAACTTTCAAACAGAAAGTTGAGTTGAGAATGCCTGTGCAGCTATAAATTGACAAATGTAAAATCGGATAGACATTCGACCAATAGTTGTGCAATCCGTTATTAAAACATCTGTCTTATCTAAAATGTGAGAAAAAGTTATAAGGAAATGCATTGCCATATATTATACATCGTCAATAACGGGTGACGTGTATCTGTACGATCATTCGACTCGCGGATTCATGGCAAATCGTAGCCGATTAAAATCATTAAAATCCACGATGACGCAATCACATTTTATAAGCTATAAGAAAAATGACATACGCGTGCTGTGTAATTAGAAGATTACTACACTTGTTAAAAAATTGGGTAGATTCCCTCTTTGCGGTATCCGTATCCGTTCGGATGGCAATGCTATTAAATATTTACTAATGTGCCTATGTATCGTGTTATAACAATTAACAAGATAAAGCTGCAAGTCAAATACTGTCGTAATCATCGGATATTCTGCGAACATTTTAATCAACCGCTTTCGCTGGCTGCACTCTGGGATACAACTGAAACATATAATGCAACATTCTTATGTCTCACACGCATTATTAGAATTAGTAAAAATATTTAAAATATTCAAAAAATTTTATGTAGCAAAATTCCAGATCCACATTTCAAGTATATAATTTTAAATATTACTTTTCAAGAGTAATATTTAATAAAAATATATATTTCTAATATAAACTTTCTAATATATATTTTTATTACTAATATATATTTTTATTAAATATTACTCTTGAAAAGTAATATTTAAAATTATATACTTGAAATGTGGATCTGGAATTTTGCTACATAAAATTTTTTGAAATTTATTTTTTATATTTATAAAATATATTTTGGCATATACTTAGCAATGTTTTTTGATATTCATGTGTAAAGTATATTTCTTAAAAAATCTAAATATTTTGATGTAGTATATTATAAAATGCAATTTCGCGATATTTTGCTTAACTTGAAAAAATATTAATCTCGCTTATCATCAGTTACTTATGATCAGTTATATTTACCCCCAATAAATTCCGAGGTACGTAGCCTTCTTTATGTCCAAGTTTGCTCCACCACCATTCCCGTTCGTTATCATCTCCCTTCCGAAGTACGATGACGGAGTCGCCGTTCTTCAATGAGAGTTCGTCAGCGTGTTGGGCCTCGTAATCGAAAACCGCATATACCTGACCGTTATTCATAATCCCCAACTTTTCTTGAACACCTGTGTGTACAAAAAAGATGTTTTTTCACAAATATATCCTTTGTACCACAATTGATTTTAAACTTTGCCCCGATGATACTGACTGTACAAATATTCCGAACATCCGTCGAATCCTTCTTCGTCCTCCTCACATTTTTCCGCGGCGGTCTCGTGATCTGAAAGGGTGGTTGCGAAAATGCAAGCACCATGTTCGACCAAGAATCTCACCATAGATAAATTGTTACAACTGGCGGCGCAGTGTAACGGCGTCCTATGTGAAAAATATTTAAATGTTTATAGCAGATTTAAAAATATTTAAAAATATTTAAATGTTTATAGCAGATTTTATTTTGTATATAAACCAATAATTTTTTTTTAGAACAATACATATTACAATATAGGCTTTTAAATTTTATATATAATCCCTTCTAACTTTTTAATAACGAATTCTTTTATGATCAGATTTTTCTTAAGAATTTATTAAAGACTATATTTTAATTTTCAATTATATTATAATATCATATATTTTTTGTAGACTTTAAATCACAATTCTATTAAGTAAAGCTACTTGAAATCAAGTGAAGAGGATTTTGTTTATCCATCTTCATTTAGCAAAATATTCTCTTGCACGCATTGTCGAAAAAAAAAAAAAAAATCTACAGTGTTCAATTTACCATCCATCGCTGTCCTGGGCGTTGACATCGCAGCCGAATTCTACGAGGAATTTGACGATCTCGAGGTGACCGGCGCATATGGCGTTGTGCAGAGCGGTAATACCTTCATCATTGGCGGAGCTCGGATTGGCGACCTCTTTCGCGGT
Organism: Trachymyrmex cornetzi; assembly: GCF_001594075.2. Taxonomy (NCBI): domain Eukaryota; kingdom Metazoa; phylum Arthropoda; class Insecta; order Hymenoptera; family Formicidae; genus Trachymyrmex; species Trachymyrmex cornetzi. The sequence goes on from NW_017298332.1 coordinate 178,862, forward strand.
TTTCTTTACGAGCTCGAGTTCTCCCTCGAGACTAGCGTCGAGTAACAGCGCCAGTGGATCGAACGACACCCGCCTGGACAGATTGACCTTGCCACCACCGCCTCCCGTGCTCGTCGATTTGAGATTTCCCTTCTTCCTCCTCATTACTTCCGATATCTTGCTTCCGTCTATCTCCATTTCACCTCCGGTTCCCCCGGTCAATTCCGAGTCGGTCTTCATCTTCGTCGGCTTGTCCTCTATGTTGATTACATTCAGAGCGTCGATGATGTCCGCTTCCTCCAGTCTCTCGCCGTCACCGATATTATCTTCGTTGGTAATCTTGCAACTGTCCGTAGTATCGATGATTTGCTGTTGATGTTGCTGTTGCTGCTGTTGTTGATCAGTCTGCATGAGATCCGCCGGAATTTCTGTCTCCGGAAACAAGAAGGCCGGGGGCATCTCAATTCGGCGATTTATCGACACGTGAACATTGGATTTGGCGTATCTCAGTTTCGGTTGCTCTGATATCGGTACTTTCTTCAGCGTTAACGGCCGAGCTTTGATAATCTGATGATTGGCCAGTTGCGTTTCCGTGGGAGATTCAGGCGGTTCTGACGTAGGAATCGGCGGTATTTCCTCGTCCTTATCCGACCTACGAGATTTACAAAACAAATTTGGAAATCAGAAAATTAATAATTAATTGAATCATTATTACATTATTGATTACATATGGATGAATTGAGAACGATGAAAGATTGTTAGCTAATTAAATTAAATAATTTTATTTCTAGTCTAAATTAAGTATATTAATCTTGAAAAATTAATTAATTTGAATATTGTGCTTGGGGTATTATATTACAAAAACTTCAACAGAAGGTAAAATATAAATAATGAATTGTCCAGATCAAGACTTACAATTCTCTATCGATTCTGACAAAAGGGAAACCGAATATAATTTGCAACGCCAAAATCCCATTCAATATTTTGTAAATCTTGAATAATTGTATCGAATCGTCGGTCGGCTGCATATAAATCGTAAAGGGCACAAATAAATACTACGACAAAATTACACGATTGTATCTGATGTGGCTGTCGCTTAATATGTCTATCAACATTAACCATCCAATAGACAGATGTTATTAACAGCCGCGTAATTGAGCATCGATTCGCGACTAATCATGCACGAAATCATCTCCTGGCAATTGCAGGCACGTTAATCGTATGTATCACTGGCGTGCACTGATCGGAGAACTCACGAACACTAAGAGGAGCGCGGGCCCATGTCGTCTCCGCGGAGCCGCGATTCTATTTCGGTGTCTATTATTCGAGACAGGCTTCGATTCACTGGCCAAATCGATCGCGAACTAATTAACATTTATAATTAACCCAGTAATTGTTTTGTCATTCCGCAATCCGAGTCCGCGTGAATTGTTCGATGAATTCCTTGATAATATTGTAATTCTACGAGGGGTGTGAAGAGAATGCAGTGTTTAAACAGATTTAAATTACAACACGGACAAAAGCCTTTTGTACATTTTATTATAAATAATAATAAATATTTTAAAATATTTTCAGGATATATATTTGAATGAAATATTTGAGAATAAATTATTCACAAGCATTTTTTATAAGCGCGAAATCTCTGTTTATATTAAAAATTGTTAACTATTTTAATTTATGTATAAGGTGTCTAATGAAATATGATCTTAAATTTTGGAACTTTTTTTTCCAAAATTCTTTTACAGTGGAACTATTTAACAAAGTACTTATTTATACATATAGTACACTTTAATAGAGACAGTCAATGTAATAAGAATATAACATAAGATCATAATTCTCAAAGTTTACTATGCATCTTCATATCTAATTTTATCTTACTTCTTACAGGATTATCATTTAAAAATTAGAAGCATGTACGAACCTTGAATTGAGATTTGTGTTAGTCATCTTGCACTCGCTGATTCCTTCGGATGACGACACATCAATCTTCTCGTGATGAGTAAGTCTTGGCGGCGGATTCGGTTTGCTCGGTTTCGGCGGCAATGCCGGTTTCGTCTTATCCTCTATTCGCGGCTCATTGAAATTCTTTCTCTCGCTGTCGCTGCTCTTCGTCGCCGGCTTGTCAAATTCGAATGGCCTGTCCGGTGTTTTCGCGGGGATTTCGAACTTGGCGGTCACATGATCAACCGCGTGTTTCGTCGTGGAATTTGGTTCATATTTGGCTGACACCATCTCGAATTTGCTCTGGCCACTACTCTCATACTTGTTCGGCTCAGGTTTATACTCCGATTTGTATTGACTGGCACTCGAAGATTCGTGTTTGAATGTTGGATTGTGATCATACTTGTTCGACAATCTTCCCTCGTGCTGTTGCTGCTGCTGCTGCTGCTCATGTTTGGCATACTGTTGCGAATTCTGACAACCAGGTTCGTACTTAATGTTGTGCAGATGCTGGTCATGTTTGGCTTGACTTCCAGTTGGATCGTGCTTGCTACTCTGTTGCTGTATCTCGTACTTGCCTGTGAGATTCTGATCATATCTAATCTGCTGCTGTTCATGTTTATTGTTAGGCGGTAATGCATGTTCGAACTTGTCCTGATTCTTGCTCGGTTCAAATTTAGTTTTTTGATTGTTCAGTATTTGATCCTGGCTTTGCCCGAGATCGTTAGGACTCAACACTTGTGACGATTGATTATACTTCTGGGAAGAATTGCCGAAAGTCGTAGCGGTGCCGTGAATACCAACGAGATTGGACGAATTCTGGATCTGATATACGGCTGCCGGAGAAGACGCGTGAATGTTCGTCGTCTGATTTGGATACTGCTGTTGTTGCTGTTGCTGCTGCTGTTGAGCAACGGAATAACCATGTCTATAATTTGCTTCTTGATTCCCAGCACTAGATTGTAGCTGGGTATTCGCCGTCACTAACTGCTGATTGTTGCCGATGTAGTTTTGCGCCGCATTATTATGTCCACGACCCAGTAAGCTCAATGTCTGCGGCATAACTGGATGGATCTTGGTCGAGGAGGTTTGATAGATCTGTGACTTGACCGAAAAACTTGGTGCCACGCTCGACACTGGTTTTTGATGACCACCTACGGTCTGTTGCAGATTTCGATGTTGGTTCTGCGTGGTTTGTATGATCGACGGAACGGTAACACCTACGAGATTCGACGTCGTTGATGCACCGCTAATGCTGGTCACGTTGTGTTGCTTCTGCTGGAGATTGCCATTTTGATGCTGCTGCTGTTGCTGCGTCTGCGATTGCTGTTGATGCTGATGACCTTGGTGAAGACGAAGACCTTGCGACAAATTGTCCGGGCTAAAGTTATGCACAGTATTACAGATGAGATTGTTGCTGTTATTGTTGTTGTTGTTATTGTTATTGTAGTTGCAACTCGATTGGATTGTCGTGGGTTGGTTGCCAAGATTTTGATTGTGCTGCTGTTGCTGTTGATTGCTTCCTAATAATTGAGATTGTCCTAAATATTTTTGACGATAATTAGATCCACATTTAAAATCATGTTTATTATTTGTTGATGAAATAACAATTCTATATTTATTATGTTGGCCATTAATTTATAAGTATTTATGGCAAATTATCTTTCCGAGAAAACAAACTTAATTTCAAGTAATTTTAACGTTATAAATAATTATGTGGATGCTCAATGTTTTAAATATTAAATTGCGAGTAAAACACTTACCCTGAATATGAGACTGCGACTGACTGTGAACGATTTGATGTCCGTATTGCTGAAAGGTTGGTCGCTGTCCCAACTGGGAGGCGCTCGCTGAATGCTGTATTTTATTTTTGTTCACGTCGTCTTCTATAGCCTTGAAGTTCATTGTAAACTTGGTGTTGTATGGCAGTGTCTGGTACTTGGGGTCGTTTTTGTTTAGATTGAAATCATTGTCGTTCGGTATGTGTGAATACGGCTCGATCGCGGCGATATTGCCGGCCGGTCTTAACTTGCCGCTGTTGTTGAAACCATCGAGCTTTGTGTCCGGGAATCCTGTGTTGTTAACACCACCGCCATTAGGACCCACTTGCGTTAATCGTTGATTCAATGCTCTCTTGCGCTGGAGACGACTTTGAAGTTGAGCTATTCGCGCGTCTATCGACGCCATCTCGGCCTGTCGTTGTGCCAAGGCCTGCCGTTGTTGGGATACTACTTGGTTTTGCTGTTCGTTCATCTTGTTGCGATACTGCGTACAAATTGGGGAAATAAATTTGGTTTTTTCTTCATTGACTTTTCTTTATATCTTATAATACGCTTGAAGTGCACGCATAAAAGCGTCGCTATAATTAATTCGTTATCAACTATCAACATATACTCAACTACATATCCAGACAACACATTGAGACATAAGACGTCTTAAAGACGATTTTTAATTGTATCACAATTAAAAATTATAAAAACTAAAATATGCTTCTCCATATTTTTTAAAAAAGTGAGATAATCTCAATATTTTTCACTTTAAAATATATATCTTTTATATAATACCTACTATCTTTTATTAAAAAAAAATTTCTCTATCACATAAAAAGAATAATATACATGAGAAATGAAAGAATAATATACATGAGAAATGAAACATCAATAAATTAAATATTTTACTTAAATATTCAATAAATATTCAATACGAAAATAAAATAACGTATTTATAAAAATTTAAATCAATAATTCATCAACAAAATTTTCCAAAAATATTAATACTCTATATTTTTATTATTTATTTCATTAAGGTAAATTTTTCCCAAATTAAATAATTAAACAATAAACAACAATCTGTTACGCTCTAAAAAAAACTATTTCAATATCAATTAATAAAAAAAAAATCAGATTTAAATTTCATTTAAAATGACATTGTACACCTGCTTTCCGCAAATTCTGGGTCATCCTATAAACATGTAAATATAACATAATTGGTTTGTATTCAATTAGCGTAGATAGAAAAGAGGACAAAAACAGTGATGTTTCCGTGCTCTGCGCTTTTGCGAGACAAGGTCGGCTCTCTTGAGACTATAATCGATGACACGAGCTTACCATAAGCTCCCTCCTAAGTTTCTCCAGTTCGGCACTGGCTGGGGTGACCAAATGTCCATTGCCGGTAGCACCCGTGAGACTGCCCCCGATGCTACCGGCGCTTCCACCACCGGCGGGAGCATTCTGACGACCTCGGAGTTCTTCCAGCTGCCGCGTCAGCTCCTCGACCTTCGCTACGGCCAACGAGAGTTCCTTCTCCTTCTCATTGAATAGGGCTCTGATGCAGTCCAGATCGGAGGCTACGGATGAAAGAACGAAAGAGGAATAATGAGAATAAAGCAAGAACAACGAAAGTAATAAGGATATTATAAGTAGAAAATAACATGTAAAAAGAAAATAAAGACAAAAAAGAATAATACAAATTAAAGAAAATATATATATATATATATATATATATTTTATAAAAGCTATAACAATAAAAGATTCTTATCGAGACTTTTATGCGTGGGGTCTAAAAATAATTTAATACTCATTTGGATTGTTACTTTTTCAAGCAATTTAGAGAAATATCACTCATCACATTAACTACACATTATTTAATATATTTTGATGTGTAAATACTTTGATTCACGTTTCTTTTCTATATTTTATTTATTTTGTTAAAATCATTACATGCTTCAGTGATCAAACTGATAAAATTTTCGCACAGAATTCGGAAGATCCAGGTTCGAATCTCAGCTGAGGTGATATTTTTGTCAATAAGTTATTTTCAATGATTAATAAGTTATTTAAAAATAGTAAATACTTACTAATATTAAAATTACTTATTAATTTAATTTACAATATTATGTATTCCAGCATCAGTTTAGGACCGTGTTTTAAGATGAATAGGTAATCGGTATACAGTTTGCTTGAACTGGCAATTGCAAAAATTTATACAAAATTATTATTTGGCACTAAGATCCATCTTGATCGAAAATGGATCTCTTCATTCATTGGAAAGGATAATTTTGCTGGTCTCTAAAAAATTAACTAGATACAGATCTGAAAATAATTTTGTATCCTTAAAATAATTATGTAGAAAACTTAAACATAAAAAACTGCAAAAAATTTTGACATTCTAATAAAAATTTCGAACGTCTTACATAATTATTTTAATAATTCAACAAAATTTATTTTAGATTTGTATCTATAGCTAAATTAGATACTCTCTCAGCAAAACCATTCTTTCCGTGTAATTTATTTTGCATAACCAATTTTCATTAAATAATTTATCCACGACGTAAAACTTTTTAAATCTAGGTGATATTACTGCGAGATACATCATTATGAGATACGTCAAATGAGATATTGATGCAGGAAAATGAGCGAGATTTACGTGGCCTTTGACATTCGATATAATAAATTGGGGCCTCCGAGGTGCGCACCCTGCACCCAACACTAACGGACGTTATGAAAATACACGCCAGGGGATGACGTTGTATTAACGGGCGCATTAATCATCGCCGGGTGACTTATCTAAGAGCGATACACTTTCGTGGATTCCATTGGCTGGTATCTCTTAAGCGCCGAGGAGCGCAACGGGCGTCTCGTACTTCGTATCAGATTAGAAAGTTATTATACGTGCGCGATGGACCACTAAACCAACCACATATTGCTACACGGAACTCCGTATTGGCCGTACAGAGCGATCTGCTGTGACCTGGAATTCCATTATCGAATTCTGGATTGGTACCCGGTCGACTCCCTGAGTACTATCTATCTGCCTAGGAACGGCATCCTTTATGGTCTTTCATTATTTCCTGGTAATCCCATAGCCGTCGAAATTGTCAATGCAATTCTAATTTATACGAAACCGATTAATGAGTGTCGATATGTTTAGCTCAGCGAAGTTCTGTTGAATGATAAGGGCATTCATTGAAATATATACGTATCGCAATTAATTCTTAAAAAATCTAATTATCCAAGAAATTATTCATGATTCATTACTATACCTTATAAAGCAATCGGATAGAATAAGATATTTCGGTAAAGCAAGTAATTAATAAGAAGAAAAAATATTTAAAGGAGAAAAATTCGTTTTTCCTTAAATTCTTCTCTTTAATGTCGTTTATTTCCTTAGAGTTATTGTGTTATCCTCTCAGAAACAGTGAGCAGTACAAATCCTTTCTTAATGCATTGTTTCTGCCAACTGCTTCACAAAACGAATAATCGATGAAATTTCAGAGTTAACCTTTACTAATTCTCTGACAGTGTCTAAGATTTCAAATTACGAAGAGCAGACCGGCTTTCGCATACCAAATAGATGATTTGGCTCGACTTCTCCTTTTGTGTTGTTTGTCGACCGTAGTCCGTTAAGCCATCGGCATGCCGATCAGCATTTTTGCCAATTGGCATAGATCGATCGACACGTGTTCACTTATATGGCAATGAGTTTGTCGATCGAATGGATGATTAAAGGAAGGGAAAGAAAAAGAGAGAAAACGAGAGAGAAAGATAAAAGCGTTTAATTCTGTTCTAAAGTAAGCCTTCTATAAGAACATAAAAGTAAGCAAAGAAAAAGAATGTACAATATAGATAAAAAAAATATATAAAAATATATAAAGTTGAAAAAAGTAAAGCGGCAATAATAATACATGAAGAATAAAAAAGAAAGCGGAAAAATATATACAGTTGTACAAGATACATAATCATGAAATAATAAAGTATTAAAAATAAAAGATAAACTACAATAATCAAGTATTTAAAAAAAAAAAATAAACTGCAACGAAGCGGAAAAAAACAAAGGATAGCAACGGGCACGAAAGCAGAGAGAGAGAGAGAGAGAGAGAGAGAGAGTGTGTGTGTTGTCTTAAAAAGAAAAGAAATCTTAGTTTAGCATGGGGTTCGTTAAATCTCACATGGTATACAAATAATTTCTCAATTCGTGTTAAATTGAACTTTTCAACAATATTATTATGTATATAGCAAGAATTTATATTATTTATGCTAAGTGAGATAACGCAGCATCGATTTCATAGAACTGCGTTTGCGCAAAAAGTTCAAGTGTGAGCGACTGGTGGGCGATATTTTGTGAATATTTTGCGTGGGAGTATGTACGAAAGGATCGAAAGTTGATTCTTTCCACGTAATTCAACTTTTACCGTAGTTGAATTTAATTTAGACTCCATTTCGCCAACACCAATTAACTTCAATAGTAGTTCAATTGTCTCTTTATCTCCTTTTGCAGGCAGAATCCAAAAAGAACTAGCGAAACAATGGAACTACAGTTAAGTTTAATGGATATTGGCGATATTGACGCTAAATTAAACGACGAAACGTGCCTTAAAAGTCTCATCCATTAAGGTTGATTGAGGTTTATTGTCTTTTCTACTTTTATTTTTAGAAGAGGACAGAGAATCGGTTAATCACGTCTTTGAACTGCTCAAATGTATTCGGATATTATACTTTTATGACGCAAAAGCCAATTATATGTATAAAACACAAGTGTAGCTTTATAAAAAATAATTCAATAATTTAATTTGTTTCTTTATTATTGGAACATACAAGACAAGCAATAAAGAGCATCAGACATTTAATTGTTACAGTTTTCAGCTGAATGCACAAATGCTCAACTTTTCTAACGCCCTAAAGAGGAAGTGATTAAATCAATGTTAATTTCAACATGCATGGGAACGAAAGAGAGAATTCAGAGAAACGCGATAGCGCTCAGACATGAAAGCCAATCGTGCTAGTCTCGCCAACGAAATCAAACGCCTCTCATTATGCATGCCACCCGCCCATTCACGCCACTTGGGATACATACATACACATAAAGCCCGCGGGGCGAATATATTCGTAAAGTATCGAAGAACGCAAAATTCTCGAACGCTCAACTTGTTGAGAGACGTTCCTTGAACTCGTTTTCTCGCGAACGTCACGTTCCGTCGTCAGTCTATTCAAAGGCAATTTCGCAGCCACCAAATGCTCCTTGAGATTCTTTCTTATTCCGGAAACGAGAGTCTCGCCCACCTTCAACATTTCTTCTACTTTCCTCACCGCGGAATGCTTTGCAATTTTAATAACAGTTCCTATGACTAATCGACTTCTTTTTGTCAGTCAAAATTCTTGAAGAAGGTCAGCTAAAAATTATCATAAGTTTTTTTTATCTGCGATGTATTTCTTCATTTTCAAATGTCACTGCATTACGTCTCTTATTCTCATTAAAATTTCATTAGATGTACAATTAAATGAATATCGCATATATTTTTCTTCATTCTTTATCTCTCGCAAATAAATATTTCGTTTTGTATATATGAAAAATAAAAGTACTATTGTACTAAAAATATTTTAAATGTCGAAAAATTGTTTTGTGCTTCCAAAAAGATACGGATATTTTTCTATTATTTCAAAAATATAGCCAATTAGAATTCATCGAGCGTTTCTCTTTATTTCCGGCTTAAAATGTGATGCATATATGAATACGCAAGAATACGAATATATGTATATGAATATCGAAGAATAGTATAGGTACATAAATATCGACATACGACAAACGCACGAGCATTGCGACTGATAATAAAGCAATTATAAAGAATAAAAAATGATAAAAGAACGAAGACAGCGAATAACTGCCTGACGTTTAAAGATATATCAAGTGTAAGTATAGTCTATGCAAAAGACCGGAATAAAAAATGTATAGATACTTCCGTATAAAAGTAAATATACACATATGAAACAGTTTAATAAGATTAATATTTGTATTTAACAATACAATTTTGTAGTTTAAAATTTTCTCATTTTATCTTGATTATTTTTTATTAAAAAAAAAACGTATACTTCTTATTAAACTAATTTTTTTATTCAGGTTCTAAATCGTCGCTAAACTTTTTGTATTACTTTCACAAATGCAATATACAGAAATCTATAATTTTTTTCATTTCGCTAAAAAATACGTGTAATACAACTTTAACGTTTCAGCGTCTTGAATAATAAAGAAATAGTAGTACATTTAAAATTCTGTGAAAAATCAATTTTCAAGCTCGATATATTTCACTACTCGTTTACACGGTCCATGTTTACAGAAACCTTTTTCTTTGTAGCGCCATGCTTTATGCTTCTATACAATCGCTTGTCAAAGTATCGACCTTTTCCGGCTGGAGAACAGTCTGTAGGTACGAGGCTTTCCATCGATCGACGTCCCGCGCGTGCAATCGAATGCGTCCGCGTTTTACACGCGCGAATGTGCATAGGATAAAGCGCGACGCAACTGCGGCGCTAAACAATAGATTCATCCACGTCGCCACGTTGCGTCGCTTAAATACACGGCAAATGACATGTCGCGCTGTCGTCGCTTCGGAATTTTACCCGACACTCGCTCCACGATAATATTTAATTTCTTCACGTCAACCTCTCTCGCGCACGGACGAATCATATGAAAATGTTATTTCACACGTCAAGACGGAAGAGCATCATCCTAAAGAATTGAGAACGTGCAAAGATATCAGATCGTCTCGATAGAGGAGAGCACATAAAATTGAGACTCTAACGCATGTCGTTAAATCTTCCATTCAATTTTACAACTTTACAGACGAGTTATTGGCTTCGATTTTCATTAAAAGGAAATTAATAACTTTGTTTCAAGGAAAGACTAAAACATTGAGAGAAAAAAATGATTGCATTATAGTTGTGCCATTTTAACGCGCCATGCAAATATAGGCTGATTCAGCAGAGAAAGCAGCTTTGCAACTGTTGTTAAATTCTTGAATATATGATTGGTTTATACATTTAGATCCAATGAGGAACTAAGGGCAAGACCAATCATATTAATTTTACAATAGTTGCAAAGCTACTTTCTCTGCTGAACGTAACCATAGTCAATTGTGTTAATAGTCACGCACGCTGAAAAGTTTAGTTTTTTCTTAACGTATTTTTTAGTTCTTACTATGTAATTAAAAAATAGTACGTGAATTAAAAAACAATAGTTAAATTCACTATAATTGCGATTGCATTTACTGAATAAAAGTATTTTATTTACTATTAGGTGTTAAACTTAATTCCCGCCGTTTGTCGTCCCCAAAATTGATTTGTTTCGAAGGGAAGATGAATGAATACCTTAATCAAAGTAATTCCCTCCATTTTCTACTTTATTACTAATTAATAATACTTTATTAATAATACTTTGATTAAGGTATTTCCCTTCGAAACAAATCAATTTCGGAGACGAAAAACGGCAGGAATTAAGTTTAACACCTAATATTTATATCTTGATAGTTTACTACATTAGTACTTATTCGAAATCACTAGTTTATAGTACAATTTTTTCATATTTGAGAGAACTATCATATATGGTTATTACTACTAACATTATAGGAGTAATAACCGCATATAAAAATGAAGTTATTGACTGTAATTATTTTGTCATGCAATTATCAAACACTTTTCTCTCAATGTAGAAGAAAGTTGGAATCTTTTGTCGCGCTTTATTTTTCGCATCTTAAGAGTCTACAATCAATTTCAGAGCGATGATAGAATTTACACGGTACTCGACGCGAAGTGTGCGAAACTGATTGAATTTATCAACATCGTACACACACAACGCAATGTGAAACGATGAAAATGCGCTATGAAAATGCATATGGGCGAGCTCGCGCCATACAAAATTGTACCAGAGCAACCAGGATTCCAATAGCTGTCAAGCGTTCTATCTACGATTTAAAACGTCCAACATATGAAATTTTCTTTATTCAAGTGTCAACGTTGTATATTCAAATATTCTTTATTAATTTCTGAACGACTTGAATTGTTCAGTCTTAATTTCTCTTTTGTTATATTTCTGCAAAAAAAAAACTGCGACGTGTAGTGACCGGTTTTTTATATCCATCCTTTAATCCACTTTATATATATCTATTTTTAACAAGCAAAACGCACGGACACACATTTCCGCGGAAATACAGCTACACCTTATTTGCTTTTCATTTACCAGCTTTTATTATACTTTACTAAAAATGTAATATCCATCAAATGTACTCCATCAAATCAGGAAAAGCGATCAACGTTGGAACTGTCATGTTATGATTTAAAGTAAATAGATAGTATTGTAGTATTTTTTCCTATAATCGGGCGTAAGTACTTTAATTGATTTATTTATGCCCGTTTCCACCAATGTAGATTAATTTTAATTTCGGTTTAATTTATTCTAATTTAATTATGTAAATTTCTACTAATGAAGATTAATTTTTCTCTCGGTTTCATTCACGTTTTACTCTTTTCTAATTCTTAAAACTAGAAAAAGATAAAAAGTAAGTAAACCATGCAAAATTAAAATTAATCTATATTAAAAATGAATATTAGGTAAAAATGGATATTAAAAAAAAAAGAAGAGCGAGTTGAACAGAAATTAACAATTTTTTAAAGTGGAATCTCTTTATCTCTAAATATTGAAAATTGAATCCAGTCTTGAAAAGGAGTGGCTCAATTTTCAAATTTTAGAGAGAAAGTTAATCTACATCAGACATAAATAAATCAATTACAGTACTGCATTTTGTAAAAATTAGAAAAAAATTAAAATAAATAATCGAGATTAAAATCAAACTATATTGTTGGAAATGGAAATTGATAAGACAAAACGATTTGACACTATTACGAGATTATTTGTGTACCGAGTATTGTTCCACATATAAAAAAATCTCGAGCCTTTTTTTCGTACATCAAGGATTGGGTCATGAAAATTATGGCAAGCCTGTTCATAGCGTGTTCCGCTGGGTGTGGTCATCACGTGTTGCGTGTCAATATCGTGCAACGTATGTGCACATATAAAAGGTAAAGGGGAGCGTCGCGCTTGTTTCGATCGGTGCGCGAATTCCGCAGCGATGAGGAAAAAAAGAGCCGCTCGGACGATCGGATCTGACGTTTGTGCAAACGTTACCCGCTCGAACGGACATCGGTCGAATAAATTGCAAGAACAATTAAATGTAACAGACTACCATCTGGATTCAACTGTCACGATCGCAATTGTTATTGTATTATTACGATATATAATTGATCATCGCGTCAACATGTAATCTGTTCAGCAAAATTGATATTTGTTCAAGCGAGAGTGATCGCCGAGAAATCTGCCCGTTCAAGCAGTGTTCCACTTTTTTCCGCTGCGAAATCGAAAAATTTTTTTTTTCTATATATTGATGTTTAGTTTTCTGTATGTAAGTAGTTGTACACAACTCGCTTTCTCGACTCATTCAATTTTGATGGCAAATACACTGAGAAACCCATTTAGTTGAAACAAACAAAATTTTTTAGTTACGATATTGTTAATTGAATTTATTAAATTGTTATTTGAATTTGTTATATTATTTTACAGAAATGTGTGGTGCATTAATTGTTTAATATAATTATTTATCTTGTTGATGTATAACTAACAAATCTTTCTTATTTTTTCGTTTAAAAATTGTGTTTTAATTAAAATTTGGTAATTCTAATCACATTTTGACTAGAATAACGTAATTTTTAAATGCAAAAAATAAACAAAATTTTGTTAATCACATATCAACAAAATAAATGATTATACATACCAAAACATTTTCCTCAGAGTATTAACAAAAAATATCATCGGTAAATAAAAAATGTGAAATATTACACTAATCAAATCTTTCAAATGCATCAATTTATTTGTGTTTCAACAAAATTTTATAATAGCAGCAAAAAATGCATTCACTATTCATCTCACTATTTAAAAAAAAATATATATATTTGTGTTGAACGTGCTAACCAGTACAGGATACTGCTGTTAGTAAGACGTGCATACTGAGAAAAATTTCTGATTGAAAATGGACGAATCAGAAAATTCGAATTGCATCAATCAGAATTCTAGTTATCTCAACTAAATTTAATCAATTAAAACAAAATGATGTTATATCAACAGCATTATTTTAATTGAGAATAATTTTATCGATTTAATAACAGTATTGATAAAACAAATAAAAGTCTATTAAAATAAGAGAATGTGTTTGTTCTATTAATGGTGTTATTGAATTAACAAAATTATTTTCAATTGAAATAATACTGTTGATATAATATCATTTCTTGCAGTGTAGAAAATTCTGATTTGTTTATTTTCAACCAGAATTTCGACTGATATAATCAGACTCTTTTTTCCAGTAGTGCAGCTAAATATTAAAAAGAATACGACGTGATGCGTTATAAATAATGCACCCGCGTAAGGTTTGAAACTCGACAGTCATCGACAGTGTCGAGTAGACACATCCTCTCTTTCATCAAAGTGAACTCTTTCGGGCTTCCATTAGAATTTCTATAGATGACTCGGCTAGCGTTAACGATTTTCTATCCCAGTTCCGGAATTCTTACACTCTAATTTTAGTTATAGATGCAAAATTAATAAGAAAATTTAATAATATTAACTTACAAATTTGGTTTAATGTGAACAAAGTTGGAATAAAATACCAACCAAAAATTTAGATTCATTCAATTATAATAAAAAAATTTCTAACTATATTATTTTGTTATGTCGATTAAAGGATTTATTTGCCCGTATCCAAACGAAAGATTTAATTGATCCAATCAAATTTTGTTTGATTTGATTAAATGAGCTTCTCAACGAAAACATATTATAGGCGAATCACATTAAAGAATTAAGAAATACCTTTCTGTTTTTCCGTGCAATTTCCTTGCTTTTCGATGTTTCAAATATTTCGGCGTTTGTCCGAGAATGATTTACCAGCCAGTGCGACCACGGACGAGTTCCGTGCAATTGCATTCTATAAAAGCGTAGCGCGGAAACGAAACGCGCGGTCGGTCGATTCTAGTCGAAACTTTCCAATTTATTTTCCGGGGATGATTCTCGGCCGTGAATAGCGAGCACGCGAACCATTTTCGAACCATCGATTTGTATTTGGATTTCATTTATAAACCGGCAAAGTATAAACCTAGCTGGAAATATGCTCGATGTCGCTGACCGTGCCACACCGAAGATTAATCGCGCTTCCCAATGTGAAGACAGGATAAATCTCCCTTATCACGTTTACCGAAACGAGATGGATTCCCGTTGACGAGAGATATCGCCGATCTACGAAAATAGATTGGTGAAACTCAAACGACGGAAGTTGGTGTTTTTATCTTCGCATGTTCGTTAACGGCAATTTAACATTTCGTTCAAGTATTTCGCATTTTGAGAAGAAATGATCGTTTTATGTGAACCATCAGATGATCTCGCAGGAAATTAAGAAATGTTCTATAATTATAAATAATTTAATTCGTGTTCTATAATACATGTTTCTCTTGATATGAACAAAAAAGAAAATAAAATTCTCGTAATATCAAAATTAATTATTAGTATACATAATTGGGTCATTCGATGTCTTGCATATTTCTTTTCTTTGAAATAAGAAACATCAAGTAATTAGTTATAATACGTATACATATTTTTTTTAAATACAGAGAGAGAAACTTACAAATATTTTCTAAAGATGTTAAAGAGTATATGTAAGAATTTTTGTATATTTAATCTTTAATTACACAATCCGATCCTTTACACATGATGGATCGTTTTGACTTGTTTTTATCACTTTTAAATATACAAAAATTAAATGACTTTTATACTTCAACATATACTTTTACAAATGTTTTAGAACGTATTTTTAAAGTTGTGTGTTTAAAAAAAAAGAAAAAGATAAGGATAAAATGCATTGCCAAGTATTCTTGATATTTCAAAGAAATAAATAAGACACAAATAACCCAATTGTGCGTACTATAAGAGTTAATGTAAAAGTAACGAAAAATTAATTGGAAACAGAACTCATCGTAATGTGAGACTAAAAAGTCGTCTGTGTACTAAGAGTTAAAAATTATGAATTTAAATTTAAATATATTTTTTACTTTAACATAATTTTTCTCATACGATAATTTTTCTCAAATGTAAATATACCCAGACACGTATAACTATATGTACTTTAAATTCTTTCGCACATTATTTTTGGGATTTCTTGTATATCAAAATTAATATTTTGCTACGTACAAATATTACGAATTTCATATGAATTTTGCAAAAAGGTTTAAGCAATGAAAAATTCTCGAATACGGTTAACCTCGTGCATTGCATAATAAATTAGTCCGCTGTATATGAGTCTGCCGGGAAATACGGCAGAGATGTACGTTGGTGCGGAGTTTCCTGCCGGGAGATTTCTTGCCAAATCATTTGAACTTGCAGCAAATTGCAACAAGTTTGGCTACTGAAACTTTCAAGACTCAGCAAAAGATAATAAAACAGTTGGACGTGATTAGAAATTGAAAGGGGCGAAAGGCGCGAAGATGTTGCCTCGTGACATAAGAGTGTGATAAATCTTGGGCGATTACTGTGAAAAGTTTTGCGGATTCTTGCTAGAGATAAAAAAAAATTATAGTTTTATAGTTCCTAAGTTTTTTTTGAAATAAAATTAGAAAAATCTCTGTCGCTTTCTCTCTTTTTTCTTCTCTTTCACATGTGTAGATTTGAATTAATTGTATACTGATTGTTGGTTTCTGTTACTTGCTTTTGAATAAAAGCGAATGATAAAATACAGAATACAATTACACTCCCAAGTCAATATCGCATAAACTACATGGCAAAAATACAAAAACTAAAATTATATTATTATTCATACATGAATCATGATTAAATATTTCCAAAAAGAATAAAATTATGAACTTTACATGCATACATGTGGAATTTTTGTCACGTTCATCAAATTAAATAAAAAAAAGATCTTTTTGGATTTTTTATGTACATAGAAATTATGTCAATTGTGCAGCTATTTAAATGTCAAACGGAGTATTTGAGGGAACTCTTTTTATATAGAGAACGCATTTGAAGGAGCGTATTCACGATTGTCCGCCAAGTACACCCAATCGTTTATTAAACGACGAAACGCTACAAGAGATCCCTGGATCATTGCAATTTTTTTCCGTCGCAGGTGCTGTCGACGCATAACCGACGTTTCTCTGCCGCATCGATTCGTTAGAGAATATCCATAACGAAGCGTGTTTCGCCCTTTCGGAGTTATTATCGCGGCGGCGTGTCGCATTGCAAACCACAGCTATCGTTTTCCATTACGCCGTATAGACGTAACGATCTGAACAATGCTCAATTAACAAGGTATGCCCACGCGAGCCGAGCCACGCGCAGCTTTTACGAATTGAATCAGAGTGTAGCGTAGTGATGACATCGATACATCAATCCACTCTACAAAGGCGGATAGGTACACGTACAAATTCAAAAGGTTTGAAAGACAAACGTTTAAAACATTTCAATTTAGAAAACGAATGTCGAGAGGGACGAATTTTTATTCCATTAAAATTTGTATCTATCGTGTTAACTCACACTCTCCTTCTTAATATTGAAAATTAGTGACTGTCTAGAAAAGTGGATTTTCATTTTATGCATAAAGGGGACACGAATTAATTCTCAGTTAATTAAGAGCTTCGCGTTTTTCCTCATAATTTTTATCATTAATTTTTAATTAAATATTTAAGTATATATATATATATATTTAAATATTTAATAACTAATTTAATATAATTGAACGACACTTTTTTCTGCTTGATTTATCCGTTTCACAAAAAAAAAACGCACCGAATGGTACATTTTTTATCAATGAATCAATGAATAATCATCGATAGTATTTTTCGCGCGTATGTATACATGCATATGCTGAGACCCACACGCATTCGTTCAATTTCTCTGCGAATGCGTGATCAAACTTATAATACGGATTGCGTGGAAAAGAAGCTCGTTATTACTCACAGTGCTTGCTCCATTACATTTCTTAAAACTAGATCGTAATTTTCATTCACGACATGACATGAACATAAAATAACCTCATTTTCGTTTCGTATATACTCATTGAGCATACATGGAATTTGATCGGTTCAATCGTTATTGAGATTATAGACGTGAAACAAGGATATTCTTCCTTCTCAGTCCTATTGCTTGTGGCCGAGCGTGATGACTTCTCTCATATACTTATGAGGCACACGATGGCTGTATGGTACACAATTATATGGGACCTACAGTTTTTAACGTCGACTCCGAACGACGAAATTATACTAGAAAAGTGCTCTTGACAAAGATACTCTCGATGGATTGCCGTTTCCTTCCGAGAAGAGATACGAGCATATGAAAATATTTTTGGTTTTACCGGGAACCGAACTCGGGATCTCTAACATAGCAGACCAATGCGTTGTCACGCTCGCTCTCAAGAAACAAGGATAGTATGACACAAATAGCACTGATAATGCGCTCTCCAAACGCACTCCTGATGTCTGCGGAGTGTAGAATGTGTAAAATGCAAAGAATGACTGCGTTCGACATTGGTGTTTCCGAATGCATCCAACTATGCATCGCCTAGTGCCTCTTGCGCCAAAAATTCCATACATTCTGAGTGATCGACAACATTAATAATAATAATAACGACGTATCTTAAAAGTGATGATCAAATTCAAAAATTCAGAGATTTGCATCGCAATATCTCCGCTCAAAGGGCACATAGAGAAAAAACTTCTAGTTCTTTTATATAATAAAGATTAAAATTTTAATACATATTTAATAATCTGTTTAAACATTATAGAATAATATAATTATAAAACTATTCCAATTTCTATTAAAAAAGATTTAAATAATTTGTATAGAAAATGTATTAGTAATGTAAAAATAAAAGACTATTTTTATAAACCTGTCCCTTTAAACATTATGTTTTAGTATTCATAAAGTGAATTTTTCACATTGACTTCGCACTACATCTGTTAAGCTACCCCCCTCTCAAAAAAATTAAAATGACACCAGAATTTCAAACTCAAACAAATAAATTTTAATCGTGAGAGGAATGGATCGAAAAGATAAAAACATATAATTCTAAATGGCAAAAATAGCAATAAATGATAAACAATAATTAGTTATGCTCAAGTTTGTAATATTTATATGTTAAAGCAGATACAATTGAATATTGAAAACATATAATTGAAATTTTATACATCTACATTATACATATTTTACGCACATGTGTGTGTGTGTACATGTGTGTGCGAGCGCGTGCGTGCGCGAGTACACGATGTATACATTACACTCACATATACATGACACATATATTTATATATGTATATATCAATGTGTATTAGCAGATATAATTAAAATATATATTATACATATTTTTAAAAGTGTATAATAGTAAATACATATAATAAAGCGTCAGCAGAGGTCCATAATCTTTTAAAACGGTTCTTATTTTTAACCATGCAAGGCTCATTCAATTTTGCAATATTGTACGCCTATAATAAAAATAACGGTACATATTACATCAATCCTCTTTTACAATGATACAGTTTTCATACATCTAATTCGCCTTTTCGCCGACTCTTACCTTGAGTTACAGATTCTATCCAGTCGATATAAGTACCTACACGTGTGTTTATACCAGGTTCACCTGAAGCACAGCCGATACCTTTACTTATAATACCAATCAATACTAAATTATGTGTGATAGAATCTTGCCATAAAACAGGTCCGCCACTATCCATCTAGGTTACACAAACAGAAAAAAAAGAAATCTATTATTTAAAGATAGTTTTTTGCATCACAATTCTTGAAAAATACATTTTGTACATTTAATTAATATTTTCAATTCACAATAAAGAAACTAATTCTTCACCTGACACGTATCCTTTCCCGGAGCAAAAGTACATATTTTACTATTTGAGTATTTTTCACATAATACTGCAGTTAAATTTACTTTTTGGAGCGTAACGGGTTTCTCGCCGAGAAATTCCAGTAAACCCCAGCCTAAAGATTGAATGATGTTAAAACAAATAATTATATTATAGTAACTATGAAAATACTCAGGAAATGCTAACCCAACGCAGTGACGCTTTCATCAATGAACGAGTCGTTTTTATGCTTAAATGGTAAGCATACCGGACCAACCTCAGCGCTATATTTGATGCTTTTAGCAGTCTCACAAATAGCTATATCATTATCGGTCTCTTTCATATCATAGTAAGGATGAATCATACATTTGTTTAGCTTATATATCTCGGTTGCATTGGTATCATGACCTATCCGCAAAGTATAATGTACAAATTTAATATAAACTCCGATATTAAATTCATATGTATCTTATATTATACTATAAAAATCTTATATTAACAAATGATGCTTATTTCATTACATTCATTATTTTTTACATATAAATGATAATGTTTTAAACTCTATTTGTATTAAATGTTACTTCATTATTAGCGACTCATCCCTCGTAACTTTGAATAAAAAGTTTCAATTCAGTAAAGAATGAAGTACTATATTTATGATTATAAATAAAAAAAATTAAAAATAGTATTTGCTCCCTTCCTATGAAAACATCTTTTTTCTAATAACAAAAAATTATAAAAGTTTTATACCATTAACTTTTTCAAATAAATTTGTATTATAAGCAGAAAATAGTTGTTCAAATTAATTTTACATTATTGCAACTGTAATCATAAATTTCATTTGCTTAATGTCTTTCAAATATTTATAGACTTTAAATATTATTTAGATGTGTATATCTTATCAACAATTACCTGTGCTTGTATCATGTTCGCCAATATCTACGACAGTCTCATTAATCGTTATGTTGTGTACGCAATGCGCTGCTGTTAGTATATGACGTTCAGATATTATAGTACCACCACAGTAAATTATATTAGGATCTGTACGTATGTTAACAAATCCTACCATACAAGGAAATTCATTTACATCAGTTTCCTCACCGCCTACTATTCTAGTCTAACAATCAGTAAGCAATATAAATAATATTTATTAATACTGAACAAATTACTATTTTTAATAAATTGTTACATAGTTGATTAAAGCCAAATTACAAAGAATACGGAAAAAAACTAAAAATTTCACTGATTTAATAAATCTACTGTCATAATATACGGACAGACGGTTTTCTTGTTAAAGTAGCGAAGTTGACAACTGAATAATATTAGCGATTTGTTAAACCAGCAAATTTTTTTTATAGTTACACTGAGAAAAAAATATAGTCAATTTTAATAAATATTTAGTTCAATACTGCCAACTAAACATTTACTTACAGTAAATAAATATTTGTTCAGTAAAAAAAAAGATTGTTAATTCAAATTGACATTTCTTGTATCAAATAAATATATCTTTATATTTAATAAATATTTAGTTGGCAGTATTCAACTAAATATTTATTAAAATTGACTATATTTTTTTTCAATGTATAGATGTTGAATTCGCGCAGTAAGCTGTAGCTTTGCTGTATCACTCAATCTATTTTCTTTTGCGTGAAGCAACAAATACGAAATAAATCAAAACATTCCAATAAATAAGTGTAGCATTTCCTAAAGTTTAATTTAACTTACCACTTTTTTCTTACCACACTGACAGGAGGTTTCAATTTCAGTTTCAATTTCACACATAAATTGACCTGGATTAAATGGCGAGACAAATGTTATAGTAATAAATGAATTAAATCCTTCGAAAGCAAATGGATTAGTACCACAGAAGATAAATGTAGAACGTTCATCATTAACACGAAGTCCATTTTCATTACAGTCCTGTAAAATAATTTATTAAATTATTTGTGCATGCGCGTTCTTTTTGTCCTTCACTAACAACTTTGGCAATGATTATAATAATACAAATTCTAAACTTGAATAAAATTTTTATAATATGCTTAAAAATCTAATTGAAATATATATATGTGTATAATATGTCCAAATTTCAAACAAAATTTATATAACAAACTTACTATATCAATATAACAAGTTGCTTCGAAACTAATGGGGCTGTAAAATTGCCAAGTGCAATTGTTTTCTTTCGGATAGTTATATAGTTGATACGTTTGTCCCTCTTCTAAATACAAAACCTCGTTACAATTAGGTTCAACTCCATTTAGCACCAAAAGAGACAGCACCAAGCCGAATAAAACCTTGACTATAATAATTATACTGCTTTATAATTACATAACTAATAAAACTCCGTATTAGTATAGAGTTTTCAATGTGACATTTACGACATCTAAATTCGATAATATTAATTGATAAAGTTCATCATTTCATTTTGTTGTCAACAAGTCATTGTAAATTTGTTTATCTAGAATAATAATAAAATGAACGAAATAGAAGATGTTAATATATCTATATTTTATATCTTATGTATTGTTATGCATTGTAAGTAGTATGTTGTGTGTGTATGTCAGGGAATGGAAAGTTACTTTTTAAAAGTAACAAGTTACAGTTACTCGTTACTGAGTAGAAAAAGTAACAAGTTACCGTTACTAGTTACCGATTTTTAAAAGTAACTCGTTACAGTTACCGTTACCTGAGAAAGTAACTTTTCGTTACTTTTCCGTTACTTTTTTCTAAATCGACGACCAACAATCACAGCCTACAGGCTTCTCT
>NW_017298332.1:201729-212505 GCF_001594075.2 Trachymyrmex cornetzi
AAAGAAAAAAAGTAACGCAGTTACTAGTAAAGTTACCAAAAAAGTAACTTGTAACTGTAACTTCGTTACAAGTAACGAGTTACTTCCATTCCCTGGTGTATGTTAGGTTTTTTAATATTACGTTTTTACTTATATATTTACTTATATTTTTCATTATGTATGCTACTTACTATCGAAAAGTCTCCGGACGTGGAATTTTAAATTGCACAATATTTCGATCACTACAATTCGATAAAAAAATCATCGCAAGCAAAAAAGGTAACAAAAGTATACTCATCCGCAAAAAAGTACACAGAAAATTTAAGAAAAATTTATCGAATTTTAAACGATCATAACTTGGTAAACAATGAAGATTATAAAATGTTTTAAAATACAAAATGACGCTTGAAGTGTTTATTTTAAGAATATTTAAATAAGAATTATACTGGGCCATTATTTTCAAAATGGCAGATGACAACGTAAGAAGATAGAAAATTCATAATCAAAGGTCCAAAATTGTGACAATGATATGGCGTGAATCAGATGTCGCAACCTGATGGGACAAAATGAAGATGAAAGTATGAAATTTTATGTGTAAAATGTTTTTTTACGGAATTCGATACGATCATTTTCTGCTGAGTTATTCCAAATTTAAGGTACCGCTATTATGAGCTAAAATTATGTATATTGTAATTCATCCCAACATAGAATTTGAATGATTGGAATTGGACCTACCTCATTTTGTGTGTGTGTGTGTGTGTGTGCGCGCGCGTGCGTGCGTGCGTGCGTGCGTGCGCACGCATACATACATATTTACGCACATGCACAATGAGATTCAATTCCGATCAGTCAAACTCTATGCAGTTCGTGTTGGGATGAATTACAACCATAACTTTAGCTTGAGATAACGGTACTTTAAATTAGGAATAACTCAGCGAAAAATGACCGTATTGTATGAAAAAGCATTTTAAAGATAAAATACCATATTTTTATGTGCATTTTGTTCCATTAGACTGCGATATCTGATTCGTGCTATGAATCGTCACAATTTCGGTCCTTTGTATATCAATTTTGCATTTTCTCACTTTGCCATCTGCCATTTTGAAAATAATGATCCAGTACGATTCTTATTCAAATAATCTTAAAGTGCACACTTTAAGCTTCATTTTGTATTTTTAAACATATTTTTACCTTTATTATTTACTAAGTTATGAACATTTAAAATTTGGTAGGCTTTTTCAAAATTTTCAGCATAACGTTTTTGCGGGCGAGTATATTTTAAAGCTTGAAACTTGCACTTTAGCATGCTTTGGCCGCTTTAAAAAATATTTTTATCTTTATAGTTTTGTATCTTAACAAAGACCACTATCATAGTAAACGGTCGTTATCATGTTCGAGACAAACTAGGTAATATTTTTTTTTGCTATTTTTTCTTTAATGTTTATTTCTTTTTGCGTTCATAATTTATCCTATGACTGCAAAAAATGAAAAAATTAAAAAATATTTCAAAACAATTAATTTTTGTAAGAACTATGAACCTTTGTCATAAAAAATAAGAATAAAATAAGATAAATGTCATTTAAAACAATTAAAATGTACATTAATTTTTTTATAATTAATTATGTACTGTTTAATTAAAACTGAATTTTTATTTAATAATAAAGTAATACATTTTTAATTACAAAGTAAAAAATTTAATAAAAATTATAATATTGTACAATAGACATGTTAAAATTAAAGTTAAAAAATATTTATCGAGTTATTGCTGTATCACAATGAATATTATATACACTGCAGTTCGAAAGATAATAACTATCGTAAAAACACATCGTATATAAAACTGCTATATCATGCGTTACATCAACAGAAATGTAAGTGTGATGAACAAATTTTAGCATTTATGAAATGTTCATGCTCTGAATATCTCTGTTTTACATGTTTTTATGATAATTGTCATCCTTCAAAGTGCAATGTATATAATAATTTATTGTGGCACAGAAATAACTCGTTAAATATTTCTTAACTTTAATTTTAATATATCTATTGTATAATATTACAAATTTTTGTTAAATCTTTTACTTTGGATTTAAAATTGTGTTATTTTATTATATATGTATATATATATATATATAAGAATTCACAGTTTTAATTTAACAGTACATATTTAATTATAAAAAAATAATGTACATTTTGATCCCTTTAAATAAATTTTCTTATTTTCCTTCTATTTTTTATCACGAAGGTAGTTCTTACAAAAATAAATTTTTAAAAAATATTTTTTAATTTGCAGAGTGATAAGATGAATTAAGAACGTAAAAAGAAATAATTAAGGAAAAAAACAACAAAAAAGATATTATCTAGTCCGTTTCTTGAACACGCGATAACAACCAACTGTTTACTTCGATATCCGTCACGCTTGCTGTCATTTCAAACTTTAAAATTTTGTAACTTCGATTCTTTGGTTCTTCAATGTTACGTATTACATTTTACGACGTTAAACTCTACATCTTAATATCAAATTTTTCATGATATATGGAATACATACCTGGATCCCCCCTTGTATAAGCTAAATTTGTTTTTTAAAATTGTAGAAAGATATACATCAGTATCGGTCAAAATTATATCATTTTATCTTTCGATTTTTTGAGAATAACTTTTGTCAAAGTGAATCGAATGCGAATTTTACGCAGTAGATACTTGGTGACAGGTGTATCTTGTACGTAAAGTATAATGAGATTTGACAATGTAATTTGACACCGTAATTTTTTAATTTTTTCCTAAAATCGCATTATTGTACTTTTTTTTACTTTTCATGATACAGCCGTAGCTTTTACCATCATGGCCTAACTTTAGTAGTTAGATTTAGTGTTTTACATTATGACAAATATACTTGTGATGCTCAAGATATAAACAAGGATGGACATACATAAGAAGCTCACCCAGCAATTTGGCATCTCCAAATCAACAGATCAAGTTTCTCAAGTGTTGAAAACTTTAGCGAAGCTATGTTAAGGAGAAGAAGAATGGCCGACCACATTACACTACTTTTCTCCTCGATCGTAACATCCTTCGCATATCTCGCAGCAATCCACATCGTACAGCGCCGGACATTGCCCAGGAAATATCGACGTTTGTTGCGAAATATGCGAAGTTTGTTGCCTCCTTGTTTATGGCTCTTTACGATGACTTTCTGTTGTCGTTCATCTTGAACACTACGAATATTTATATATATAAATATATTATATATGATGTAAAATACTAAATCTAACTACTAAAGTTAAGTCATGACGCTAAAAACGGCTATATCATAAAAAGTAAAGAAAGTAAAATAATGCGATTTTGAAAAATTTAGTAAAAAATTAAAAAAATATGGTGTACATTGTCAAATCTCATTATACTTTACGAACAAGGTTTACCTGCCACCAAGTGTCTATTGTATAAATTTGAGCGCATTCAATTCACTTTGACAAAAGTTCAAAAAATCGAAAGGTGATATAATTTTGACTGGTATTGTATTATATAGAAGTATTTTTTTTTAATATACTTTTTAATATAAAATGCTGTTGTTAATTCTCTCTCATTTATGTATATAATTTAACCAAATATTTGACCATATGTATTTGAAATAGTACATTATCTAATAAATTAAAATGATGCGTTTAACGAACGTTAATAACGTATCTACATGGTATCAATATTTTTTTACTTGTAATAATGGATAATTTAATCAAATTATTAATACGCAATTATCTTTTCGAGAATTTACTTTAAACTACAGATATCAGTCGAATTATTAAAAACGAAGACTCATCATTGATTGTATTATTTATGTTCCGTTTTATACAACTTATTACACATATCTATATATGTATAATTATTTTGTTCCACTCATATACTCCTTTGTATACGTATCAATAATGGGAAAAATTCGAATACCTACTTGTGTGTTACATCAGCCAAAATATCCTAAATTTAATTCATTAAAAAGATAAATTGCTATTCTGACAAATAATCACTCGCCGTATGACAGATGCGTCTGTTTTTATCCCGATGAAAAGATAAAGTGATAATATCTGAGACTTTTACAGTTGTAGCTTGCGAATAAATCAGAAACGGATATCTTATGTAAAATATATAAAATATTAAATAAAAGTAATAATGAATTTAACGAAATATAAATACTAAAAGCAGCTCATGTATAATATAAAATATTTTATAAAAACTTTGTTGATCTTATTGAAATTAGAAAAATGTTCTACGTAAAACATATTTTATTTTTTTGCAAAAGCATTATTAATTAAATATCAAAAACCTAAACACGCACTGTGGCAAAGATTTTATTTCAAATTTAAAGGAGAATGCTAAAAAGAGGACAATTTTTGCTCACAAAGGTGTAAATAAAAAGAATAGTGTTTTTTATAGATTTTGTCCTCCTGAATACGATAATGTTAATAAAAAGTTCAGGATGGAAAATCAATGTTATTTCTTACATTTTTTTGGACAAAAGTCGGACCTTTTTTAATATACTTCAAAAAAGAGCAGATTATTGTTCAAAAAGGTGTATGTAAAAGAAATAAGTGTTTTTTGTAGATTTTAACCTCCTGAATATGATAAAATTATTAAAAAGTTCGACGCATTTGGGGAACATCTTGATGAATAAACAAAAATATCGAAATTTGTTTAAATATATCACGTTCACGCTCAATTTTCAAGGTGTTCCTTATCGATCCCGAACTTTTTATAAACATTATCGTATTCAGGAAATCAAAATCTATAAAGCACGCTATTCCTTTTACTTATACATTTGTGGGCAAAAATCGGCCTCCTTTTTAACATCCTCCTTTAAAAATCTATTTCTTTTTTCCAAAAATAAACAATAAACTCTGTATCAGTTTTAATATAAAACCAAATTAAAAGGAAAAAGATTCCTTTATGTTTTTTATAAATGGAAATTTCTAGATATCTCTCTCTCTCTCGTTCGCTCTCTTTTCTCAAGATCTTCGTCTTTCAACATCTCTTTAATGATAGACATTTTAAACAGAATTTTATATCCACATAATTTAATTACTAAATTATAATATTGGAAAAAAAAAGAATATAATACCCCAGAATAAAATTATAAATAAAAAAACAATTTAAAAGTATAATATATCTACAAATTCCGATTCATTGATCTATAATAGCGATATCCTGCATAGTAAAAATTTTACAAGATATTGTCTTATATAATTGTAAATTATTTCAATTTTATTTAACGTAATATTAATGTTTATACGTATACGTACAAAATATAACATAAAGAAAATATTCCCTAATCGCTCTGATGTAACAAATACATCTTTTAATGCTTAATGTATTACTGTTTACATATATATGTATTATTTACTGTATTATAATTAAAATGGTAGAAATGGTAGTCGTAAATGTTTCATTAATCTATAACTAATTTAATTAATATTAATTTTAACTTTCACATACCTTCTTTTATATTCTCATAGAACTTCCAACGAAACTCCATCATCAGGATGCACTAATTTATCGTAGCAAGTAATTTTCGTAAATGATCAATATAGTGACTTGCACCGTATAATGCGTAAGTATCGCAAATGTTTTACTGACAAAAAGCGTAAAGAACTTGTTTCTTGCAATGAACGTAGGTCGACTGTTCTATAATTTTGCGCACAACGATGACAATGCATCGATATTCGTCGATATTCGTTTCTGTCAATTCTTACATATCCATCGGTTCCATCTTTTTTTCGTATAC
Organism: Trachymyrmex cornetzi; assembly: GCF_001594075.2. Lineage (NCBI taxonomy): Eukaryota > Metazoa > Arthropoda > Insecta > Hymenoptera > Formicidae > Trachymyrmex > Trachymyrmex cornetzi. The sequence continues at coordinate 207,476 of NW_017298332.1, forward strand.
GTAATAATTAAAAGCTTATTATCGATAGACAATAACTATAATCTGTGTTCAAGGAACGCGTTATCAGAGCTATTGCATCATTCTATCGTTGTTTTACGTTTGATAAACAATAAAGATAAATGACATAACAATGCTGATATTGTGCTCCTTGAACGCAGTTTATAATTATTGTCTATTAGTGTTCTTAGTCCAAATAAATTCTTGGAAACTTTGGGAAAAAACCGGTTTTTTCCGGTTTTTTTTCTTATCATATTTTTTCAGACTTCTTTCTTTTAAGATAATTTAATTTTTATCGTCCTTTATGTAAATAATTTCATTAAATTACTAATTTCTTTTACTTTTAAGAATTCTAATAAATAAATCATTTATAAGATTAGGATTAAAACCGTACATCACTTAAATAAGTACATCACTCAAATATGAGAAGCGCCACTTGGCGATCAAAGTTAGGTGTTAAACTAATACAGATACGTATTCTTATTTTAAATTAATTTATTTCAGAAATATGATTGCGCGTCGTTACTGCTGGACTTTCAACGCAATCCATCTGAAATAATCCTCTCAAATTTAATCTTAAAAAACTGTAATAAACTTATTGCGAAACTACTCATTTATGAATAAAGTTCCCTGTTGATCATTTATGAAATTTTTTTGAATTTATGAATAAGTTTCTTTCTCGCTCCTTCCCCCCTTCTCTTTCTCTTGGCAAAGACATTAAATATTAACCCTCAATTACATGAGTAGGTCATTTAGGCCCGGGTAAAAATTTTAATCTGCCGTTACTTTTGTACGGTTAATATTGTAGAGTTTAAATGAAGGTGTAAAAAAAACTTTCTCTGTCTCGATTGCCGTTATGTAATTGCTTCATTGTTTTGACGCTAATTGTGCAATAAAAGTTTGGCTTGGGTGACTTGGACCAGTTAAATGTAAATTCGATCGATTTTTGTCAAAAGTGAAAATTTATTTTTAGTGAGTACCTGTTTATTAGTGCTGTATTCAAGTATATATGTTGTCTTCTTATAATTAAAACATATGTTCATTGTCAAAAAATTCGTTTTTGCGAGAGAGGCGTCTTAATGAAACGATCCCTCTATTTTCTCTAAGTTATAAAATCGTGAATAAATAGTGTGTCGAAATAATTACATATTTAATACAAAATATTGTCTTGCATTTTTTTTAAGGAAGAAAATACTCGACATACCTTCGATATCATTTTTCCGAGCATGTATAAAAATGCTCCACTTCAGTCGCACAACTAATTATACTTTTTGGAAGGAATCATTGTAATATATTTTTTTTTGAAAGTTCACGTTTTCCTCTTTTCAAAACACTACTTACTTTTATCTGTGTTTTTTTATCATGAAGACAGAATTTTTTGAAAAAAAAAAAAAAAAAAAAAATTTGATTACTGCACTCTTTTCACAAATTTTTCTTTAGTATTTTTTGGCATAACTTTTTCAATTATTACAATCTTTTTATATTTCGATATTTCGATTCTATACATTCCGGCAAATTATTAAAAAAAAAATTTTCTATTGAGACCATTTGTGGTAATTACAAAGCTAGTCAAAGAGGCTGTGGGTGACTTGGAACCAGACATGTAAATTAAAACTCTAAAACGAGACATGTAATTGAGGGTTAATTAAAAAAAAACTACAGACATGATACTGTAACATAAATTTAATGTTTCATACATATACATATACATATATCACAAAACTGTATTGTGTTTATGTTATATAAAAAAAATATGCATGTATAAAAATATATAATATAGGGGGAAGTCGCCTATATCGTACCTCCTAACGTTTAAACAAAATTGTAACTACAAAAAGTACTAAAGAGATCAGAATATTTCTGGACTTACATTAAACTTTGGTTTATTGGCAATAAAACAAAACGATACTTTACGAAAATAAACATTAAATTATTGTTTAAATTAGTTTAAAAAAAAGTAGCTTTCGGTACGATTTGGAGACCGGGTCGTTAAATTGTAACACCTGGTTCCTAAATCGTACTTTTAATATAGCAAACAAGCTGACATTGCTTATTGTCATTTTGACATTAGAATAACATCTTTAACGTCAAAATGACGGTAAATAACGTCAGTTTGATTACTGGGAAAATAAACAAAATTAATTTTAAAACTCATTTATTAATAAATTTATTTTTAATTTCAAACTGAGTATACATATTTAAGTAGGTATAATAAAAATTTTTCTATTATAAAGACAGAAATTAGACTTTGTGTTTTTTAAACTCATTTAGGAAAACAAAGTAAAAAGCAATACTTACATTGATTTAAGCTATCATTGCACTATATTTTAGAATATTAAAATCTCAGATATTTTGAAAAAATAAATTTTGGTAATAAAATCAATTACGGATTTTTCCGTCACAATAGAAAAGATTCAATAGAAAGACTCAATAAAAATATTTAATAGAAAGACTCAATAGTTGATAAGTATAATCATTTTCTTTAGCGCTTATTTGAACAGTTTTGATAAATGTCAGGATTGTCATTACAGGTTTCGTGCAACCACTTAGAGTATCTGACACACTGAATCCAGTCCACTGTAGGTCCTTTTTTATCATAATAGTAATCTCTACATATTGCTCGCGTCACTTACGAAAATCGTACCGGTACAATATACACAGTAAAAAATCGTGCGTCCATATGTAGAATTTTTCTTGTTTGATGCTATACTCGAAAAGAGTTTAAATCAATTATAGCCATGAAGAACACTATAATTCAATTATCTACCTTGTACACCTTAGGTAAATCGTACCAAAATTTAAATCCGACACCGAACAAAATAAATTTTGAATGTCAATCGTGAATAGACGAATTAAAGACAAAACAAAAATGATAGTTCTTAACCCATATTACCAGCATCATATCAGTGTTAATCTTTAAAAAAGAAGTTTCGTTTAGAAAATACAATGGAGGTACGATTTAACCATCGGTACGACTTAGCCAACCCTATACGTACAAAGAAGATAGAAAATTTATAAACAAGTACTTTTTTTTTATAAGAGTGTCACAGGTATATATAGATGTATTTTGTGTAACGAAAAATACTAGTATTTTGTACTGCGTTATCACAGAATGTACAAATAATAATAAAAATAAATATCTTATACTGTTACTGATTATTGAATCTCAGTTTGATCAGTCTCAATACACCCGAAAAATGTGTCATTTATGTAATAATGCATAAACGAGACAAATCTTCTATTTTCTTGCGTATAAAATAATTTAAAATAAGATTTTTTTAAAGCAACATTCTATCATTAAATTCAAAAAAGAACCTATTGAAAGAATTTTTTTGGTGAAAAATGGAAAAAATTGAGTTTTTTTCCTCGATTTTATTTTTCCGGAAACTTAAAAACACTTAAGAGAGCAATTTTGCATTTTCCAGAAAAAACTGGAAAAACCGAAAAACTGTAGGTTGTTTTCTCGATTCTATTTTTCCGGAAAATTAAGAACTACTCTATTGTCTATTGATAATAAGCTCATTATTACGTAAACGCAAGATAAAAACGAGTACATGCATCATTATCGTGGCAATATTTTACTTCACTTTTATGACAAACGTTACAAAAAATGTAACGAATTTAATTATTACAAAATAAAATAAAAGTTAAAGTTCGCATCTAATAAAGACAAAGATGCTTTATGTACATAAAGATTTTTCATACACTTTATATATATATATTTTTTATAAAGATTTTTATATTTTACATTATAATGATTTGTATACTTTACTTATAATGCTTATAATGATTTTTATACTTTACTGCGCATATACTATATAATAGTACATTTATTAATTAGTTATTAGTTGTTAATTAGTTATTAATTTAGTAATTAGTTTTTAATAAAAAAAATAAAATTTTATCAATCTATTACATTTTTAAATTAAGTTTTTAGAGCTCCTACAGATGAGCGACTTTTTAGCAACAACAAAATTTGTATATTTACCGATCACCGGTTAAAGGTACTGGTGGCTTGCTAAATTAACAAAATCCTTTCTCTCATTGTCAGTGCGATCCGTTCGTTCGGAGTTATTCTGTAGTGTTACAGAAAAGTGTCACGAATATGTTCATATGGGCCATTTCGTGGCACGACTTAAGAAGCGTTGCAGATGCGTTCAGATGGGCATTTTTGTAACGCTACAGAATAGCCGTATATGAACGAGTCGGCGCTTTCGATTGTGGTACTACAAAGTGGCTTGTCTATAGCAGCCCTAAAAACTTAATTTGGAAATTCAATAGATTGATAAAATTTTATTTTTTATTAGTAACTAATTAAATGTACTGTTATATATAGTATATGCGCAGTAAAGTATAAAAATCATTATAAGTATAAAATACAAAAATCTTTACAGATATAAAGTGCATGAAAAATCTTATGGCTATAAATCGCTATAAAGTTGTAGGAGCCCTAATACGCTATAGATTTAGATATATAATTTATACTTACTTACCTTTTTAAAAAAGTAAAAAAAGATGCTAAAAGTTTTCTTCGGAAAAAAAACTATTGTACATGGAGAGAATTTTTTCTTAGAATTTAGCCTGAAAATCATGATAATAGTGGGACAACATAGTATATTTCAAAGAATTGTATATGAGTTTCTTTAATTTACTAATATGTGTCATAATAAGATATGTAATACATTTTATTAATTTTACTAAAGGGTATAGTACAATTTCAACATTTTAAAATATGTTACGCAGTTTATGATTCTTTATTATTTTAAAAGAATAGATGCTAAGTAGTCATGAATATATAAAATAGCTTATACAATTTTTACCATACAGCATGATATTTCTAATCTGATTTAGTCGCTTATAAGTAATTGATCGACTGTAATCGATATTTATCGGTTATTTTCATTATCGAGTGTGTCTCTACACTGAGAAAAATTTCGAACGCTTTATCCGTTCAAAAAGTAACAAACGGATATTTCCGATTGATTTTGATCGGATTTATAAGACTATCCGATCAAATTTATCGGATAGTCCTA
>NW_017298332.1:212544-234329 GCF_001594075.2 Trachymyrmex cornetzi
GATAAATTTGATCGGATAGTCTTAAAATTTGATCGGATAGTCTTATAAATCCGATCAAAATCAATCGGAAATATCCGTTTGTTACTTTTTAAACGGACATTTTTCTCAGTGTAGCTACGCTAGAACTTACTCACTTCAAAACATTTTACAATCTGCATTATAATTTTTACTACATCATTTATAAAAAGTCTCTTGTATATTTCAAAAAATCTATCGTTACTGATAATATTTCATTATTGTCAAGTTGTCCCAAGCTTATTACCAAACATGATGAAATTTGTAATGAATTTTGCGATAAAAAATAACGAAAAATTCTCTCCATGTACCAAATTAAAAAGTAAAACCCAAGTGGTACTATTTTTATTATTTACATACTCTCTAATGATATATATCATTTATATAAAAAATATTTGATATTAACCTGTAGAGGACCGGAGACCCCTTTAGGGATTCGACAGTGGAGCTATCTTTTTTGCCACTCAACCCCATGACATTGATAAAAAAGTTCTAGCCCTTAAAATAAAAAAATCGATCAAAAACATGCCGGTCCTCGGAAGGTTAACAACTGAGGCTAATAAGTTAAATCCCATATCAAATTAAATAACGAATATAATCCAAGTGGTATCTTTAATTTTTATATAATGAAACCCGAGTATGTATCCTTATTATTCCTATTGAAGGCTTTTCCTATTCCAATCTAAATGGCTTTAATTGTTCTTAAAAGAAATTATTATAACACAATCCATTCAAAGACGCTCTCTTTCGACCAAAGTATATAACAGTTACTTAATTCTTCTTCAAAACGTTATTATCTCCGAAACATTACATAACAAAATTGCGTTATCTTACTTAATACAAGTGTTACCTCAAAGAATTAATAAAGTAACAATATAAAATGACGGTATAAAATGAAGAAATTTAACTTAGAATCTCTAGCTAGATCATTAAAAGGCATATATCCCCTATTAAAAAAAATTAATTTAAATAGAAAAATTGTTTTTACTTACTCTCTCTTACTTCCTCCATTTCTCAAAACTTGATCCTAATTTTCACTCACGACACGACATAAATTCAAAATAACTTCGCTTTCGTTTCGTATACTCATTGAGTATACATGGAAAGTGATCGATTCAACTATTATTGAGATAGATGTGAAACAAGTATAACAATGGCACAAATAGTGCTGATTAGAATCATGGGGTATGTTCCGTCTCATTTTATCTTTATTTAATAGTCGGTGAACAACAAGGATAAAATGACATGTCATGCGCATCATGCGTTGAAACGGAACGCATTTTTATCAAATGAGTTTCGTTTGTTGATCGGCTGACAGCGACCACCGATCAAAACCGGCAGTACTGGATCCTTTTACTGACCCTTTATGCAAATTAATCTGGATATTGTTACATACACAATCACAAAAATGGATCAAAAAAATATATCAATCAACGCGTTTTTTCGTGAAATGAAATTGCTGCAGAAAAAAGTGTCGCTCTGTCCCCTCAACCGAGATATTAATCGAAGTTGACGACTATTCAAATTAGGAAATCTGTTACAGCCATGAAAAAGACCTTTCTCTGTTCTTGCTATGTGTCAAAAGTTGTAAACTTTTGCATATCCAATATATTTAATAATACACTTCACAATACAGATTATTACTAAAAAATATCGAATAAAAGTACATGTCACTTATCAAGTACACTTTTCGATAACTATCGATCTTATATATAAGATATTTTATATCGTCATACGACGATTTCGAAAATTATATTCTTTTACTTCACAAAACAATATATTGCAAATAAAAGTATGTTTCAATAAATCAACGTAAATTGTTTAAATTAAAAAAAAATGAACTTTCTATTCTTATATCTAAGATATCATGCAGCTCAAATGTCGAAGGATTGGGAAATACAAAAGATAATGGACTTACTCAATGTCGCATTGTTGACACGCGACTGGTCCGTCTGCGATCTGAGTAATCGCAGTCGATTCAGCTTACTCTGTTGCTGGTCCAGCTTGTGCCTCAATCTAGCGAGTCTGTCCTGCTGTGCTGGCTCCTGAAACGGTAAACAGTGCGTGAACGCGATCACTATAGATAATGAATATACAGTTAACACAGTAAATGGATTAAGATAGGAAGGAAATAAAATCTATAATAAATTCGGTCGTTTGCACACAGAAAAAAAGATTTTCTCTGCCGCAGCTAATCTTGATTTGTTATAATGTATTTGGTGCCGTAACTATAAATTTATAAGCTACAGCGAAATGGTTTGCTATTGCTGCTGTAATATAGATATCACAGCTAAGACATTAGCTATGATACCTATATTTTAGCTGTCCATATTTTACACCTGCCATTTAGTTATCACATGCAGTTTTTAGTTGCAGCTACTTTTTTTCCGTGCATATTGAAAAAATTTACTAACTTTTAATAAATATATATGATCGAATAGTACTAACTTAATATTTACTAAATGTAAATATGTATTTATTTGGTACAAGGACCATTATAATTTGATTAAAGTATTTTTTATCGAGTAAATATTTGATACAAGGATCATTATAATTTAATTAAAGTATTTTTTATTGAGTAAATATTTATAAGTAAATGTTTTATTAATACACTATTCAAACAAACATACCTATATTAAAATGTTGGTAAAAATTTTTCAGTATAGATTAGTGCATAATAAAGATTGCTATACATAATATTAGCAAAAAGTTAAATATAAATATAAATATTTTAAACGATTAAATATCCAACAGTATTACCGTTATTCAGCAGAATATACAGCAGAGGAATATACGTTATTCAAGAAAATATATATGTATTGTTTCATTGTCAAAGTTGATTATATTATGCCATTGATTTCAAACACTTTATACATAAAGCAGCCTTTAATGTATACTAATCCAGTGTAGTGCGATTGATCAAATTCACCGTTAGTAACATTATCGCGAACGCAAATCCACATTTGCACAACTATCTATTACAAAAGCTTAAATTTCAACAACGTATCTATTAATTTTCTGTAGCCTGATTAGAGGATGAATTTAGAGGTCGAAAGAAGAAAAAAAACGCTTCTTCATAATTTCTCATTTGCGAGTTTAATTCGCTATTACCAACTTCGATGGAATCGCGAAACAAGATTACGCGATCTCAGAGAATAGGTCCACCGGGGACCCATTCCCTCTTCGAGATCAAGGCTGCTCAGTCGTGAAGGTCATTGTAACGGTAACTGCACAAGCATATTATCGATCTCTCTCACCGTGATCTTTGAGAAAGAGAGAACGCGTGACGAACGCTCGAATCATTAAGGGTTGATGCATTATGTACGTATATATAGAGTCATTGAACTGAATGTAATAAATTTTATTGTATCCAAATAAATTTGTTATTTGGAATGGTCCAAACAAACCAATATTTGAATCAATAAGTGCGATTGTTTGAATTTGAAACAATGTATATCCTTTGTCTTAAATACATTATTTGTTTGAACAGATAATCTATCTTCAGTATTTGCGTAATCAATTGTACGGCACAAACATAATTGATGTAGCACATAGCACTACTCGTTTAATTCTGTTGTTAGACGTATAAGCTATTGTTTCCATATTTTCGGTCAAAAAATGTAATGATTATTCTAAGAAAGCAATTATTTGCATGGAATAACCTAACCTCGATGAATATATTTTGCCATGTTCAAATAAACAATTTGTTTCATTGTTTGTATTCATTGTAATCAAACAATATATTATTTAATTGAAAGATATTACTTCAAATAATAATGTTATTTCTGTCAAGCAATAGAGATTTCTCGAATGAAACAACAAAATTTTTATTTAAACAAATAATATTTTGTACAAGCATATGTTGTTTCAATAAAACAAATTTTAGTCAAATAAATAGGAATACTAAATCTAAAGAAACCTTTTTCTCTGTGTTGAAAAACATAACACTAAGCGAATCAAATAATTTTCTCGAATCACAATTAAAAACGTAAAAAGGGTTCGAGAAGTCAACCACTACTAAAAAAACGTACAGTGATTGCTAATTATGGCAACACACTTTATTGCTAGCATTGCTATTATATTGTTAGTATTGTTTTCCTATGTATTGTCATTTATTGCGCATAATATTGCCAAGTATTGTTTATGTACTGCTATGTACTGCTATGTATTGCTATGTATTGCTAGCATATTGCTATTGTATTGCTATACTACTACTAATGCTAGCATTGCCTGTTTTATTACTGTACTGCCGTCATAAATTTCTAAAGAAATGTACACTGATTGTCATGGTAATCGATCCCTCGCGGTAGGATGAAATCTTATAAAAAAATTTCCTGAAACTTCTCAGGTATTTTTGCTCAAAATTCCAGATAAGATTAGAGTAATTTTTAATGCAACTTTGAAATAAATTAAAGTGTAAACAACGCAAATAATGTATTGAAAATTATTATAAGATAGGGATCCACGAGACTATATCTATTATTTTCTATATTTGGAATCACAAATTTAATCTATAATAAAAAAAGTATAGAGAACAATAATATAGTATCAGTGAGCTATTCTATATTGTTGAATATTGTCTTCTACTGTCATCCTAATTTTTTTAATGAAAACTCGCGAGACACATGAGAATTATGTACATGAATATATACGTAGTTGTCACAGATGTATACATACCATTCTTATTGCTAACTGTTCATCAATACTTTACATTATCAAAAAGAAAAAATGATCAAAGACACAATATTTTTAAAAAAAGAGATTAAAAAAAGTAAAATTTATAATTTCAAAAATTTCCCTGAGTGTCTCAATAAAATTCCATAAAAATTTATTTTTTCAAGAATAAAAAAGAAATCACTTGAAAATTCCAGGTTTTTTTTCTAGTAAATACTCTAGGTAAAGCAGTAACATAAATAGTATAAAATATAAAAAAATGTTAATTTATTTATTGCTTGCGTCTTTCTATGTGCCATTAGTTTTATTTTTCAATTTAAAGTTAGTATTCTTTCAATGACAACTTTCATCAATTGTACGGTAAAAACTATGAAATATGATTCCAAGTAGTACTTTATCTTAGTCCACGAAAATGATGGAAGAGAATGAGACTCACCTGTGCGCCTCGAAGCACGGCTAAGCGGGCCTCTTTTTGCTCCAGGAGGCGCCTTTGCTGAGCGATTTCCCGCTGTTGCCTGGCCGCCATGCTTTCAAGCTCGCTGAGCACCAGCACAGCACCACCCCCGCCCACTGCTAACTGAAACAGCAAGATTAAATGCATGTAAGCATACGAATGTATGTGCCAAGGTAAAACAACGGTGACGAGGAACGCGTAAATAGGTACGAACGGGCGACAGAAGGCGCGGAATTGGCGATTAATTACATCTCGAATATCGGCTTTCGATCAACGGCTTTCGTTGTTTCTTAACCTTCCGCGAATGCTTTCGTGGAGCGCACAGCGCGTAAAACAATTATATCGTTATTTGCTCAGGAGATAAATTCTTCGGAGATATTTATAAAAGATATACCAAAAAATTTTCATCTTGAATCGGAAATTTAAGACTATAATTCAAAAATTTTTTCTTCTGACATGTACTACTTATTAAAAAATAAAAAGTTAAAAACTATGTATACATATATCGTATGTGATAGACACGTATTACATAATTTATCAAATATATTAAAATTCCCTCTTAAAAAGTAGAGAGAATACTTAAAAGTAAAAAATTTAAATTTAAATTTTTTATCTTGGAACTTTTCATTTATTCTTTGTAAGGATATATCTTAACACATCCATCTCAACACATCTCCATAAGAAAGAAAAGAAATTCGAGGAATTTAAATCGGAGGATCCGAGGATCAAACGACTGATGTACTTCATTCTATTCATCTTTCACCGAAATTCTGACTTAATTAGATACCGCCCACGAGTATTCAAGTAGGATAGTCCTTCGTTTAATGCATGCGACGAACCGAAACTATTAAGTCATTTGCATTAACAAATTAATTCTCCTACTACAAACAGATCAGCTTGTCAACGGTGATTAAAGCTTACGACATACGTATTTTTTTTCTGTTATACTATTTGCGTTTTAATAAATTACTAAAATTGTATCACACAAAATATAGAATTTCTAGTAATTTACTAAAATATAAGCAATAAAAAAATGCATTGCGCTATAGGCTCAAGTAGAGATTTAAACAGTTTTTTTTACTTTGGAGAAAAATTCAAGTAAAAAACGGATTTCTTACGGTAAAAAAATTTTGATTTTTTAAATTAAAATCTGATGTTTTAATTACCTTATATAAAATGATATAAAAATCATGAAAATTATATAGAATTCATGTTAAACATATAGAAAAAGATATAGAATTTATTTTATTTCTTAATATTCATTGTTAAAATGTTTGCTATCTATGTTATTTCGATATTATTTAATATTTTTTTGTCTTTATAATTTCAAATCAAAGCAGAAATATCCTTGCGTTGTAAATGAACTGATATCCTTTATCGACAATTTAAGTGCACTATCGCTTATAATTATTTAAACGGCAGATATTTTATATTTTACTCCGATTTTAAAAGCTAACTAAGCAATAGCCCATGCTATTGTTAACACAGATAATACTTCATTAGCATAATTAATACTGTTTTATCGTGTAATATTAATTGCAATTGTACGTATTCTAAATTTTAATTATGAAGGTAACGCCCCAATATAATATCGATTTAAGAATAGTTGAAGATAATTCGGTAAACGTTGTTTCATTAATTTATATTTTACAATATGTACAATTACAATAAATATACAATAAAACAGCGTCAATCACTTAGACACTGTACTACACTTCAACTTTTATAGTTATATATTTTTACAGAAATCTTTTGGATGAATGCAAAAACTCAATTCTAGAATATAATAGTATTGTACGACGTCAAAATAGTTAAATGTTCCAAAAAATATATTCGAGTAAAAAAAACTTCCAGAGATCAAGGAAAAAAAACTGCTTTTTACTCGAAGTTCTTTATTTCAAAGTGTTTCTATAGTTTTTTTTCGATTATATTCACCTCTACAGGCTCGAGTATACCGTTCGCTTAATTTACATGCTCTCTAAATTCTTTTTGTAACATTAAAGAAAGGCTGCAATTTGATGGCGCGCGAATCCCACTGTATTTAGAGTTGAGAGTCGAGCGCTGGACCGATCGAGAGATGTGTGTGCACGTTCGTGCCACTTTTTGTTTCATCTCTCGTACCACCATCTGGAGAGGGTCGGCCGTGGCACATCGCGTCCGATACCAGGTAGAATCCCAAGGTCGGCGTGCGGCCCTTCGAATTCCACCGTGACAAGGACTCCGTGCAACCTTCGTACGTCAATGAAAGTGCGCGCGCTCGACGACGGACGACAGGACGAGACGGGTACGAAATAAATGCGCACCAGATATAGTGAGCACGCACGATGAAAATATCGGTTTCCCGATCGGTTGTCCTCGTGAAGAACAGATCGCGCAAAGGGTTTTCTCTCGTTTCGTTCCACTTCGTGTTCGAAATAAAATGCATTCTCGCGGAAATTCGCTTGCGCGCGTACAGTTATTCCCTTTTACTGTGTTCCTTATTGCGTTTTTACATCCTCGAGTCGCAAAAGTATAATAAAAACAAAACTCGCTACTCCACTTTCCAATATTCGTGACCACAATATGGGAGGAAAAACCTTCCATCGCGCTTATTGATGAATTAATTATTCGTGTCTTTTTTTCATATTTAAAAGTCGAATTAGTAACACTTTGTGTTCCCGTTCGTAAAAAAATGTATAAAGTACGTTAAAATAAAACACAGAATAAAAGAGTACTTTCAACATAAAGGGAGGGAAAAAAAATGAAAGACCGAATTTCGCTTCTTCATCTTAACTCTCAAGGCAATTTAATCGTATTCAAAGTTATCCCGCGGATTCAAAGCGGATTCTGAAGCCTCGTGTATAATTCAAGTATAACGAATAACGAGGATCAGAATGTCTGTCGGAAGTTCCGGCTGAGTATCCGGCGCGAGTACAGACCTATATATATATATATATATATGTATATATATCGATAACTCTGAACAATATGTTATTGTTAAATTAATCTTAGCAGTGACATAATCCTTCGCGTGGACTCCCGGTGCGAATCAAGCGGTCTCGAAGCGACAGTTACAGCGAAAGTATCGCGCTGCTCGGCACAATAACGATGCGCCCGTTGAACGGCGAAGATAATATAATACGGACGCCTTCGGCGGAGGCCCCGTTGTTCCAGCTTCTGCCTCTTTTCATTCCACGCGCGCTCACTCGCGTGACAGTTAATTGTTTCGAGCAGACTAGCTGCGCGCGAACGCGGTTGAGAATGGGCAAACGAAACGGCGGAAAGCTGCGTTGGACGTATCGCGCGATCGCCAAGAGAAATGAAAAGGGAGCCATTTCCCGACATCTCCGCCGGCAGAACGAACGACTCGCCTCCGATCCCATTCAATTTCATTATTCCGCCATTCTGTTATGATACATACAGCAGTCTGCGAGATACATACATTATGCTATTTTAACCTGTAAAAACGAACGCTCAGAGTTTTCTGGGTCACACTCGTCACGTTTAACGCTTCACACGCGTTTCAGTATATGTATTTTTTAACAAACGCAGTTTATCAATTGTGCGCTTCACATGTCAAATTCACAACTTATACACTGAGTGAAAAATGTTTGGTATTTGTAACTATAATTACTATAATACATATTACTTTAATTATGATTATTACTAGAATAATAATAACAGTAACTATGTATATAGTTCTAGCAACAAATATATATAATTGGCAACCTAAAATGACTATAATTATATTATAACCATAAAATAGTTGAAATCACATTAAAAATTATTCAAGTGACTATAATTTTATAGTTACATTTTGACAACCATAAAAATTATAAAATTATAGTCACTCGAATCATTTTTATGGTAATTTCAACTATTTTATGGTTATAATAATTATAATTATAGTCATTTTAGGTTGCCAACTATATACGCATTTGTTGCTAGAATTATATATATAGTTACTATTATTATTATTCTAGCAGTAATAATCATAATTATAATAATATGTAATTATAGTTACAAATACAACACATTTTTCTCTCAGTGTACACTGTAAAAAATAAAAGTATTAATTTTAACTTAAAAACGTACAGTGGACTTTCTGAGATGCAAAAATGTTAAAATTAAAACACAAAAACGCTAATTTTGTAGGTTTAAATATTTATCTTTATACTTATCATTAAAAGTTTGATATAAAAAGTATAATAATAATTAGAAATAAAAGTCTTGGAAAATGCTAGTTTTCTCGAAAATATCTATTTTTTACAAAGTACATTCTTCACATTTTCTTTATCCATTTATCTTCGAGGATACTTTCGACAAAAGATAATTGCGCTTGCTGCAAGGGTATCGGCGGTTGCAATCCTTTCACGCCAAGTCCTCAATTGATCTGGCCAGCTTCTTGGAAAGAAATATAAGAAGGAAAAAGAGGTAATCTCTCCAGCCGATAACCAGCCAAGAATTCGTTTCCGTGCGTGAATGGGCGAGAAAGTTGCGAAAAGATGTTCTCTTGAGGGAACACGTAAACGAAAAAGAAATTTCTCATAGAGAGGCGCGGATTCTTGTAGGAGCGGATAATCCCCGAGGGATGATCCGCCTAGACTATCCGCCTGCAAAATTAATTTCGAGGAGCCTGAAAACAGGTAGCGCGGAAGAAGCCGTAATCGGCAGTTCGTTCGTTTCGGCGAGGCGCCGCGCCGCGGCTTGAAGTTAGTTTTCTCTTTCTTTTTTCGGGCGCATTCATTCGTGAAATTAATGAAACTGCGACTCGTCATCGCTGCGTGAAAGACAAAAAATAAAAGTGTATAATTAAATGCAAAAAATAAAAGTGTATAATTAATTCGTATTTCTGACTCGGAGTTTCTTCAATTACGATTACAGGATTTAATACAATTTCCACTTGCAGTCTCTTTGTAGATTTCGAGTTGAGACGGAAATATTCCAACGACTTCTCGAGACATTTAAATAATGTGAAAATTGAAATTCTACAACATTATAGTCCGTTAGAAAGGGAAAGAGACAGAAGAGAGAGAATTAATGGACTATATGAATGAAGTCACAAATGAAACTAACAAGGCCTGCTCTCTCTCCTCTCTCTCTTTCTCTCTAGTTGCATCCTTTTCTACTTCCTGATTAAAAGGAAATAAATATAAGCTAATGCTTCGCAAAGGAAAGTAAGAAAATGTAAGTGTAGAAAGTACAATGGCTAGACTTAAGCGGAGAAAGAGCAAGCCTGCAATTATGGTGATTACACTCGCTTAAGCGAGAACATACGGTTCACTGATAAAAATGTAAATACGGAGGATTTAATGAACCGATTTTCTATAATATTTATTCGATTATCATTATAAAATTAGAATATTTCAGGCATGCGTGCGTTTTAATTAAGACTGGATAACTAAAACTTTTTAAACGGTAAAGCTTTAACGACGCACGAAATTAATACATATGTTTTAAATATAATGTTATAACATGTAAATGGGTTTCTCGTTCAACTTTATCGTAGCGTCACTTTTAACTAGACTATAACAGAGTTAACATTTTTCGATTAATAACTAATAAAATATTGGAAAATTCGATTTATTCTTGACATGCGTTTCTATGTAATCACGATTCTAGTACGATTTAATAATACACAGTCAGAATATATAGTCAAACACCTTCTTTCCCAACTCCTAAGTATTTATTCATATAAGTGCAGAGTCTCTTCGCGTTGGCGGAGCGAAAAGCGAGAGACAGCAAAGTGCACCGTAGAACCTTACCTCGCTACTTACTTGCTCGCCGTTGTTGCATTCCGTCTCTGTGGCGTTTGAAGGAAGTTTTTCCTTCGCTGGGACGGACTTGGACTTCCTCTTGGATTTTCCGTGATGCAGCTTTACCGCCACGGTTTTCACCTCGAAGTTTTCTCGCGGATAAACGCACGCCAGCATCCTCGCAATGGCATGGACCAGCCCGCAAAACCGCACGCTCGAGTTTCGCCTCTATACGATTTACGTTAACGCAAAAACCAACCTTGTCGGAAATGTGTTTCTCGTTTATTCCCCTTCACACACTCTCACAGATATGATACGGTGATAACGACGGCTTTGAAAAAGAAACTGCGTAGCGTCACGATGACAAAATCGCAAGGTCGCATATTGTTTTATTAGGATAATATTCCCCAAAATATTTGTCCCAGAATCAATTTCGAGACCACAAACCTCTGCAAAATATGGAGAATTTTTCTTAACTCTCAAAAAAAAATTTGTTGACTAGGAATAAAAAAGGCAAGTCTCTTTATATTACAGTTATTTTACATTAGGGATGCTGTGTGTGTGTTTATAAGAAAAAATATAAATTAAAAATATTATCAATAAATTTATCTCATCTAAAGCTCATCTTAATTGAAAAATAATATTTATATTAAAATAGAAAAATTATTAGAAGATAGAAAAAAATTTAAGAATATTATCTCTTGTCATTGACCTCGTTATTTTTCGTCACCTCCAGGAATTTACATTTATTTAACATCGTTAATTTAATCCTATAATTAAAGGTATGCACTTTGTAATTAGCGATTGGTGAGTGACGTACCGACAATAACACGATATTTACTCAAAGCAAATGAATATTATCTGCTATTCTGTGTGTGTGCTCGATATAATACTACAGAATTTATCATAACGCTATTAATTCGTTAATTGAAAAAGGAAAATCATTTAAACGATGATATTTCACATTACATTATAAAGTCTTTGTAATTTTTTTATTAAAAACCTCATCAAATTACATTTTATTCATATTTTAATAATTTCAATAATCGATGAATTAATATTATCTTGGTATAATAATATACTTTATATCTTTTCTTTTGAAATTGAGAACAATTATTAATACACGAAGAACAATTTTATTGGAGTATCAAAAAATGTAGTTAGACACAGGTATAAAAATAATTTTGTTGGACTATCAAAATAACTATGAAAGCCGCTCAAGCATGATGAGTCATATTGCAAAAAAATTTTAACATTCTAGCAATCATTTTGAACGTCTTACATAATTATTTTGATAGTTCAACAAAATTATTTTCAAATTATCCAATAACTAAATTTTTGCTTGAATAGCAAATTTTGCTTAAACGACAAAACTGTTCTTTCCGTGTAGATATTGGTAAGTCTTGCTAAATTTTTTAAGTCAACATTCTCTCGGCTAAAATGTTAATGTGACGTTCGTCTTTCATCTTATAGAACGTTGTAGATCCGCAGAATAATTTGTGGGAATCCCTCGAGATTTAAAGGTCCTCAGCAACCATCTATCGATAAATTCGCCATTGAACGATGTGCGAGTGTAGTACGTTGCTTTCCATTTATAAGCCACTTGACACGAATCGACACGTAGCGCTTTAAAGATTCAGGACGGCAATGTATCGAATGGCCCATAATGCACGTAACGTGCAAAACTATGCCGGACAGACAGATAAAGATACAGATATACCGTTAATTTTCCATCTTTTATACATTACACACTTTATGTGTCTCCACATAAGCTTTATATGAAATAAAGCATAGAACTAATTAGCAAAATGGCACATGAAAACATGTATATCCATCTCCAGACTTTTATAAATATGCTAATTTTAAACTATTTGTAATAAAATATTAAAAATAACAAGCTTTTACCAAATAATAAAATTTTAATATAATCATTTACAACGATTTAATTTTTCTTCAACGGAACCATCGCGATAGAACAGTAAATTTCGGAACTTTTGTTAGTTTTCAAGTTTTAATGTCGTGTACTTTGGAAACTAATGCTTAAATTAAAATCTTATCAAAGTAAAAAGATGAAGATTACTTGAAGTTTACTCAAGAACGCAAGGGAACAATTTCATCGCTTGCAATTAAAAAATAACTCGCCGACTTCATCGTTTGTAACTAAAAAAAAACTATTCGTACTTTATTATCATTAAAGATTGACTTCATAGCTAGGGAACACCTGACATTCTCGGTCGTGATCAGATAGAAAAGTAGGACACCTTTTCTATAGACAGAATGTATTACAAAGGAACTTGTAGTTATTTTGATCATCAGAGCTATAGTCTGATCTGAGCTTGTTTTCTCCCTTAATATTCATTCTCCTCAATATTCAACATCAAATAATTTATAACTTTCTCGTTTTCTTTATAAAAGAAATGAGCTGACGCACAAAATCGATATAAGGCTGGATTTATGGGCTTTTCCGTAAAAGATGTCGGATGAAAAATGAGCTGCGTTGGAAGCGTTTGGCTGCGCTGGAAATTCGAAATCTTTTCGATATTACGATTCGGCATTTCGTCAAGTTCGACACTGAGGAACAGGGAGACGCCTGCGTCTCTTGGCGCCATTCCTCGCCTCGTGACCCGATAATTCTCTCGCTCCTCGTTCGTAAAGTGGGAATATAAGGCATGATAATGGGCTCTATCTTAGAAGCCTGAAGAATGAAGTTACGTTCACATTGCTTCGCTGAGAGTCACGGACAAAATTTCGAGACAAAGGCTATTAAAATTTCATCAAAATTCCTGTTAAATTGAACTTTTTAACCGTTCTTTTCAAGATTGTGGAATGAATCTAAAGAGATCTAATACTCCAAATTTGCAATTTACTATATAATAGAAGCATGTTATAAAAGCGCTATTTAATTTTATGGTTCACGACAGTTTTTGCTAATATTTAAGAAAATATTATATTATTAAAATACAGATATATTATATATTATATATTTTTAATAATATATTATTTAATAATATAATTGATCAAAATTTTTCATCAAATTACAATTCTTAAAATTTTTCAATATTTAGAGCAAAGACATCCGAACATAGTCCAAATGGGTTAATAATAGCAGCGCGTCAATGGAGGTTGCGATAAGTATTAATCAAGTTTTCACCCGGTTAAGAATCGCGCGCGAATCTATTTTCGCTTTATTTTCACTCGATCTCATAGCTAAGAATAATATACTCGGTAAAATAAAAAGAGAGTCGTGATCCTAATCTTTAACTCAAAATACACAAATGCTTCGAAGTATGTTTCACAGTTTACGAAAGTATCGAACATATACGATCACGTGAGAATATACGAATTTTAATTTCAGAGTATTAATAATTAAAATACAGAGTGTTAGTTGAATATGTTCCCAAACTCAACAGAGCGATTCTTTGGTTTATTTCAAGTAAAAAAGTCCATATAAACATGTGTCCTAAACGACTTAGTTTCCGAAATACAGGTGAATGTTCGCAAATGTTTGACGAAACGATAAATTGCGTTGAAGATATCTTCCTGCATAAATATGCCTTGTTTCATGTGAGTTACTATTCGCACAACCGTAAACAAAGTGACAAAGTCAAAATCAAAGTCACAAAATCAAAAATAGACTTCAGTCCTGATGTTGCTGCGGGTCAGTTAGCTTGTACATACGTTTTCGGGCCAAATTGTTTCAATCCATCAAAATCGGTTTCATCATGCTTAAGTTTACAAATTTTGAAATGGCAGATATGCCCACTCCAATTGAGAATGAGAATGATTTGAGGAATCGAATAGTTGCTTCATGTGAGGCAATACGTAACACACCCGGTACGAATATCTTTGAATGTGTACGTCAATCTTTGAGAAGTAGTCTCGATGGATGTATCATGGCGCAAGATGGACATTTTCAACAATTCATCTAATTATTTTATTTCGTCAGAAGAACTGAAGCCTGTTTTTCTGTTTTTGACTAGTTTTTGACTAGTTCAAGTTGTATTTCTTTCAAATAAACAGATTATTACTACACGTTTAAATTTTTTTATTTCAGAAACTAAGCCGTTTAGGACACATGTTTATGGACTTTTTTACTTGAAATAAACCAAAGAATCGCTCTGTTGAGTTTGGGAACATACTTAACTAACACTCTGTATGATACAAAAAATAAGCCTAAAAATTCTTTAGAAAATACATATACATTCTCTCAAAATACTTGATACATTTTTCAGCATTTAAAAAGAGATATAAAGTTATTCAGAAAGAATATTTTTACTGAAATATTCAAAAATTTAGCCAGATATAGATCTGAATATAATTTTATTAAACCATCAAAATATTTGTGTAGAAAACTCAAGCATGATAATTTTACTGAAATATTTAAAAATTTAGCCAGATATAGATCTGAACATAATTTTATTAAACCATCAAAACATTTGTGTAGAAAATTCAAACATGATAAATAATGCTACAAAAAATTTTGATATTCTAGCTTCAACGTTTTACATAATCATTTTGAAGGTCCAACAAAATTTATTTTCAGACCTGTATCTAACTAAATTTTTAGATAAATCATCAAAACCGTTTCTTTTCGTGAAAATATTCTACATGCAGATTGTACTTTAGTACACATATGTGTACTTTATTACGTATGTCCATAGTGTTTCTTTTTCTCATGTAAAATATTAATATAAAACCGAGTTTACGTGTGTCGAGTCCTTTTTCGTTTTTTTTTCTTGCACTCTCTCTCCCGACTGAAGAAATTTATTCGAGCGACCGAATATTCTCTTCAGATATAAACGGAGCACCGTACATAACGTACATAACGTACGCCTCGCAAGATGGTTAAACGAACGAGTTGCCGCGTTTACGGGCACAGCACGGCGCGGCGCGGCGAGGCGCGGCGCGACAACTCGTACACAGAGCGAGCAGAAGTGCATATCAATTTATGGAAATGAGAGAACACGCCTTGCCGCGTGGCCATGTCTCTCGTAGCCGACGACGGTTTTACGCGACAGCGCACGTTGATGGCTATCCAATTTGGCATGCAAAGCCCGGATAGCGAGGCGCACAAATTAGATTTCGGCGTAATTCGCGAAAACGTCGGCCAGGTCGGTTTTCCCGAGGCATGGCGAGAGATAATCGAAATTTAGACGTATGTAGGGTCCAACCGAGCGGCCTGAATCGACTTAATGGAAGAAAGGGACCGAGAGTAAATTGTATGAGACAGTTCTCAGAAAGTCGCTGAACTAGTTTTCATCCGCGGATTTCTTTGATCCACTTAGAATCGACCCTCCCTCGCCTCGGTTTGAAAGTTTGATAGAATAACATCTTTTCTCTCTGCTGTAATATTTTTCTACATATATGAAGACGCATGAATAATTTCGTCACAAAACTGAATTCAACAGGTTTTTATCGAGCCTGATTATTATGCGGTACAGATGCGGCTTACAGTGTCGCATTCTGTCAATTTTCGTACTACGATAAAACACACATATACACGTGCGCGGCATAATAGATGAGATTAAAGTTAAAAACACTCTAGAGAAAAGCGCAGCCAGCGTACATAACATTAGCTAGTGCACAAAGCTAGTAAATAAGCGAGTCGTGCAGAATGGGAGATCTTACATGTAAAATTATTTTATTCCTACATATTCTTTTATTTCTACACAGAAAAAAACAATTTTAAAAAAGTATGTAAAAATTTAACTAGATATAAATCTTAAAATAATTTTGTTGGTCCATTAAATTAATTACATAAGAATTTTTATCACAATGAGCTAATATCTGCAAAAAGTTTTGACATTTTAGCAATCAATTTGAGAGTCCTACATAATTATTCTGATGATCCAACACAATCATTTTAGGTTAGATTTGTGTGTGTATCTAGATATACATTTAAATACTTCAGAAAAATTATCCTTTTCGTGTAATTTTCACGGAAAGAATGATTTTACTAAAATGTCTAAAAATTTAGCTATCTAGATATAAATCTGAAAATAATTTGTTGAACTATTAAATTAATTAAGGATCTTAACCATGATGGACAATGCTGCAAAAAGTTTTGACATTTTCGCAATCAATTTGAATGTCCTACATAATTATTTTAATGGTTCAATAAAATTATTTTAAATTAGATTTATATCTAGATACATTTTTAGATATTACAGTAAAATTATTCGTTCCGTATAATTTTCATATAATTCCCGAAGATGTACTTTACTGGAAAGATTTGGTTGCGCTTTTCGCATTTCGCCGAGAGAAACTGTTCTTGCAATCTCACTTTAATCGAATTAAAAAAATTTAACAGTGAGAATTAAAAATTACATGGAATCTTAAAATACATGAATTATCAAAATAATTCTACAGGATATTCAAGCTGATTACTGTGGAAAAATTTTTCCCAGCATTGCTCACCATGCTTGAATTTTCTACATAATTATTTTAATGGTCCATTATATAAAATTAAATAAAATTATATTAAATATAAAATTATTTTCAGATTTGTGTGTGTGTGTATCAATCTAAATTTTAAAATACTTCAGCAAAATCGTTCTGTGTATTGGTATAAGTATAACGTTTCATACGCAACGTCTTAATACTGTGATCTGTGACGTCCCGCCGGAGAAACCTGATGTAAATTAGTAAAACGTTAGCGAACCAGGCGTTAGTAGAGCGAACTGACGAGCGAGACGGTAAACGGGTTTTTAATTGAAAATGCAATTCGCGATATTCGCACCCCGTCGCCGACTATATGTATACCTTGTCGACTCAGAATGAATTAGACCGGCACGAACGAAGTGGGTCTTTCGAGCATCTTGGCTGTCGACCGTGGAATTTACGATTCGTCTGTTGCACGTGGAAGCCGAGGAAGCAAGAGAAGGAACGGTAATTTTGCGGCAGCGGTACGCTTTCAAGGACGTACCCCGTGGCGACCGAGCAAGACTAAACAAGAAAATCAGATTCAACGACCGCTTCTTATGCACCATTATCATCACCTCAGCGATTCTTTCCGTGAAAACGTAAGAGATGTTCCATTTTTAAATCTCATTCACAAAATGTAAAAATTTCAAAGATCACGAGTGACAGAATCCATACATTTTATTACATAGAGAATTTATATAGTTTATTGAAAGTTATAACTAAATTTCCCATCTTCTTTATTATTTTAATGCTCCGTAATATATTCTCCTCTAAAAATATTTCCGACAAATATTCTAAACATTTTCTCTAGATTGTCACGTTTAAAAAAGTAAAATAAAAAAAAGAGTTGGATTAAAGGTACACGCAACGCGGTTTTGAAAATTTTTCCTCTGCTTCCTCTTGAAATACCCATAACAGCTGCAACGATAATATTACATAAAAGCGTAAAGGTCTTTTCTATTGTATATCCGCAAAGTATAAAAATTTTTCCATTTAACTTATATTGTATTTTGTACTTACATAACACTATTTTATTATTCTTATAAATAATAATATTTTTTTTTATCAAAAAATTATTCATAATTTTATATAAGTTTTCCGATTGTATATTATTAATATTAATATCATTTTACTATCACGTTGTATATTTTTAATTTTATAGGTACATACTATATCTCTCTCTGAACATAATAATTTCTAAATTATTTATATGAGAATATAAAAAAAAAACTCGAAATTGATTGTCTAAAATTCTCAACACTAGCATGTCTTTTTTTGTCATAGAATTTCCTCTTTTAGCGTGCAAAATATGCATAACAAAATGAAATTTTCGCGTACAAAGAACAGTCAATTTTGTATCGTGTAAAATCGTCTGACACGATTTCTCCTCAGAGGCAACGTACTCCGCAGGGAGACTAACTTGTCTCGTCTCTATTTCCTGGCTCATCAAAGTTGTACGTATCGCGATTCAAGGTGCACTCCTCGGACGGACGAACTCCGGAAATATAATCTCCGAACGCGGCTGTGCGTTTCAGTTTCGTTTCCGCGGATGTCAGTTTGACTTCCAATTCCGACGGAGTGCGCGAACACGGATACAATTTAGAGCTTAATTCAATGACGGAGTTTCGGAAGCTCCGAAAATTTCCAGTTCTCTAGTCATTCCGCGTTTCCGTCCTTTTCATAGACAAATTTTAATGCGCTGACTACTAATGAGTTACTCAAGGTTTTAAATCCGTCAATTTTGTGTTGGATTATAATAACGTTCATAAAACAAAAAGATATATGCAATTTTTTTCCAATAAATATAAAAGGAAATAAATTGTTCCTCGTATAAAATTTATAAACTATACTAAAAACTCATTTTATATTCAATAGACATCCGATATTTAAAAAATTTCTCTTTTTTATGCAAACTTGATTTTCAATAGCTCGTTTATATAAACAGAGTGCTTCAACTCTTTTAATCATCAGGAGAAATTTATTTCTGTCTGAAGAATATCGTTCAAAGGAAAGATACCTTAATTGCTTCAAATAGTGTAATTAACGTGCGCGCGGTCGATCTGCAATAAGTACGTATTCATGCATATAATGATAAGTACTATTACACGGTGTAGCAGGTAAGCGAAGATACGCTTTGCGAGAATCGTAACTCTATCGAACTTGGTAAAGTTATTTCGATGATACAATTCGAAGTTCTGCATCAAGCTTGCGAGAGCAAGCTGTCTA
Source organism: Trachymyrmex cornetzi (assembly GCF_001594075.2). Classification (NCBI taxonomy): domain Eukaryota; kingdom Metazoa; phylum Arthropoda; class Insecta; order Hymenoptera; family Formicidae; genus Trachymyrmex; species Trachymyrmex cornetzi. Next base: position 232,072 of record NW_017298332.1, read on the forward strand.
CCGCACGGTAACGTGATTTGAAGTAGTGTAATCCCGAGCTGAGCATCTATGTGTGGAAACGAATGTGACAGTAATTTACATCTGCATGTAGATTATACACGTAAAATGTGATTTGATGCATAATTCATACAAACATCGAAATTGAAAGGTTTGCTGTAACAGTGACACAATTTATTTGTTTATTGAAAACTCTAGCAAATAAATCTTCGAGTGAGCGAAGAACTTACAGAATAAAATAAATTACTGCTTAAAAAAAATTTTCTTTAATGACTAAAAATCGATTTAACTTTGATTGCCTGATTTTAGCATTGAACTTAATAAATATATAGCCTTGGCCATAAATATAAAGTTTAATTTACTGCATTTTCTTGAAAAAGATAATAATATAAGTCAAAGGAAAACTAACAAAATATTAAACTTGTTATGAAAATTAACATTATTTTCAATAAAACTTTTTAAATTTATTGTTTGTTAGATATGAAACATTTACGCCAATTTATAGGAGTGCTTTATATTTATGAAAGGCTTTGTAGTCAATTATTTTAATATTTTGTTCTTTAAAAACAAAATTTATTCTTTTTTTAATGTCTTGAATAATTAGTAAAATTATTCTTAATCGGGACAAATAAAACTGTCACCTGTAAATGAATGACGGGACTTTTGTGAAAATTTATACGAATATGGGTGACATGGTAATCAAAATATTAATATCAGTATATAAATCAAAAATTAAATTCCAAAATTCTTGAAAATTAAACATACGCTTAATTTCCTTTCAACTTTATACATGTAGGATCCAATATTGCGTTAATATATTTTCTTAATCTAGCGAGTACTTTTATTTATTTTTTTAAGTCTAAATAAAAATTTTAGGAATTAAATAGTTAAATAATGTTGCATCTCTCTCTGTATTTTTAAATACAAACAGCTGTCATAACTCTTTCACAACTCTTTTTTGTCGAGGCAATATCTTAAAAAATAATAAAGTTATCCTATTGACTAGTTGTGAGAGTACAAGTATAAGTAGCAGCTTCCAAGCTTTTCAAATTCGTTTCACATAGAAACGAAGAATAAAGAGGTCAAATAACGTTAAGAAAATTGAATTATTTCATAATTGAGCACTAGATGTTACATTAAATACGTAAATTTTTTAATTCTCCAATAAACAAACAAAAAATGAAAAGACGAATCAAATAAATGCAAGCAAAAGACAAACAAGTAAATTTTTCTTAACTTTTTCTTTCTCAGATTTTAGATTCTTAATTTCTAGAGATGCCAGAAACACAATCTTATAGTTACGTCATTGAAAACAAATTTAAGCACCCCGTTATGTAACGAGATTCAATAGAAAGTAAATTACAACGAATTTTGCCTATTTTATCCTTGCAATTTCCTTATTGCAACTGATAAAAGTGCATCGTTACTCACTTATAGTAATGCGTTCATACGAAGTCTGCGCGGAGTCGATGAACTTGAAATTCTAAAGTTAAATCTATATTTCGCAAAAGTGACGTGACGTAAAATCGTGAAGACAGCTTGCGATTTCGTTCGAATTAATGGAGCACAGCGGAATAACGTTCTCATTGATATAAAGATTTTTATTGACAACACGGTCGACGCGTGGAGCGCTGGAGCGTCTAAAAAATCGCGGCGATCCAACACACAAACTCCGAACACTCTCGGCAAGCCGGCCTATTATATCGACCGCGAGACAAAAAAAAATGAGAGATTCTCTCACTGGGCCGTCAGATAAAATTTAATCTGTCCCCCGGAAAAAAAAAAATAAATAAAACGTCAGAAAATGAAGACGTGCGAAAGAGTCGCGCGATCAGATTAGCCTGCCGTCCCGGCTTGTGTGGCTCTCGCGTTTGATACCAAACGCAATTAGTGTCAACGCGAACTGTCAAACTTTACGGAACAGTGTGAGAAATAGCGGAGAGGAGATACGCAGCACGCGAACACACGGTGCGACGCTCGTCGACGAACTGCGTGGCCGAAGAGGCCGCACCGCGCCGCGCCGCGTTACGTCGCGTATCGCGCAGCACGGCGTACCACCCCTGCCTTCACCTATCCCGCGGCCGGCCCTAAACCCCGTTATCGCTGCCGTACGCACAGCACGGACAGAATACGCATTTTAGTCAAAACTAGGGTTGTCACAAATTCCTCACACTTCCTAAAACTCCATTAGGGGAAAGTTGCTGAATGCGTACTACTTAACGTATTTTTTATTATATTTCTCATTTAGAACTGATTTGTGT
>NW_017298332.1:235378-249455 GCF_001594075.2 Trachymyrmex cornetzi
TGTTGAATTTTTGTCTACATTACTCATTTTTCATTTAGTTCATATTTTTGTCATTAAATGTTGCTTATATTACGTAATAATATGAAATATCGACGAGGTGCGATTTAGGTGACCAGTACGCATTCAGCAACTTTCCCCTACTTCTCTCCGATTCCCAGACAAAATTTCACGATTCTCTGACGCTTTCGATATTTTGAATTTTTTTTATATTTTCGTCTTTTCTCCAGACTTCGAAATCTCGTTGAATATTTCACTGAATGAACAATTTAACATAATGCAAATTACTATTAATGCTGACACTGGTTGCGTTTAATTATCAAGTCGGTATAAGTATTCTGAAACTCTGCGTAGGTGATGTACGCATATTAAATTCCTTTAAAGCCAAGAATTTCAATTTTCCAGGAAATTTTGCACTTTTCCCTGATTTCTAGTTTTGTGGCGACTCTGTAAAATTACACTTTTCCTTTTTGGAATTCATTTCAAATCATCTCCACATGGGATAACGAGGAAAGAAGTACAACGTAAATAACAGAATTATTAATTCATTTGTAATTCAATAGTTTGAGCATCTTTGTGTATCAATTCCCTTTTTGAATATCATTACCGTCTTCTTATTCGTTGCTATCATCATTATTATAATTGCTACGATCGCCATGATTACTGTTATCAACTTCATGATGCTGCCACTATTACAACATTTATTACAGTCTTTTTTTCTCTCATTCTCTTTTTCACTTTTTTTCACTTTTCTTAAATATCTCAAGTTCCTCAAGTAGATGCCGTACCTCTTGAGAGAGATAACTTCTTTTTTCTCTTGTGAGAAAAGATTCAAGTACTTGATATTGTTAAGTTCGAACTTATAAAGGGAAAAAAGTTTTTAAATATCTCGTGTATTATCTTTTTCCTTTTCGGAATTCCGGATTATATGGAAAAATTACGAGATCGTGAATCCAGATATTCATCGTTTAAAATGCAAAATGCGAAAAACATTTTCGCGATAGTGTAATTTCCATAAATTCAATGAAGAAATTTCATGCTTCATTTCACCATAAAGAGGAGTTACGCTGCTAATATAGATGTTTGTCAATTTAATTATGTGGGATTTATATAATTTTTATTGTAAATATCGTTTACGCTTTTCTTCCTCAGATACAGAAATAATTTATAAAACAAAGTTGAATTAAGTAAATAAATCAACACATTCCGCGGGTAATAAAAATACGACAGATTTTTCTCACCTCACAGTTTTAACAGATAAAAGTTGTAAAACACATTTATGCATGGGGCGAGTTCGCGACAAAAAAAGGTGATAATTCAAACAAGGAATTAAGCAAAAATAAGCTGCTTTAAAACGATATAATCTGAGCGGGCACATCGGGGAATTTCCTCGAGGAGAGCGCCGCGGGCAGGTGTCCCTCGTTTTCGTGTACACCGTTAATTGCATACCTTTGTTGTTCTCTAATCGTGCGTACGATACGAATGTTTTTAGTCTCGTGAAAGATGGTAGTGTAATATTAATGCTGTATGTGCAAGGCACACATGCATTTTGCCCAAACAAGTGATGCGGATTAATTATCCAGCGCGACGTGATTTAGCTTTCTCTCTCGAAGCAGAATTCGGCTATATTGCGCGATGTTGTCAACTTTTCGTTGTGTATTCTGTGTTTATTATACACATCAATAATTAATATTATTTATCATAAACATTAATTAATAATATATGGGATGATTAACAATTAATACTATATTAAAAATATTACAATTGCGCAATATGACAACTAATATTCAACTAGTGCACGTAAGTGTATCGCTTTATCTATGTATATATCAATTTTTAATATATATTATTGTTCTGCTATAAGAATTTTAAAACAAAGAAATGAAACTCGATATACTAGAAGGATCGTATCGTTCATTTACTACAATAACGACATAACTCAAGAATTGTTATTTTTAATTGCTTGCAGAAAAAGAATAAAAACAAAAAAGAAGAAAAGAAAATGCATTCTTTAAATGAACATATATATAGTTACTTTTATTCCTCTACACTCTATTATTACACCAAAATTGTATTTAAAAAAAAACAATAATATTAAAATTTTTATGATTTAAATTTAAAACAATGAAATTTATTTTCTAGAAAACTTTATTGAGTTATGTCGTTGTTGTAGTCAATGAGCGATGTGCATTTAATTAAAAAAGAAAGAAATAGTCTGTATAGTAACAATTAATAACATTTAAGAGACGAGAGCGCAAAACATTTATTACTTTCCTCAAAGTCCATTTTGTTTAATTTAAAAGTTACATTACTAGAATTACTAGAAATGTCAACACTGCTTTATGCTCTTAAACTAAGAACAATACATCATATGTAGTAAGCTGCGGGATAATATTACGCGGATATAGCGGAAATAAACCGGTTATTCTCTTTTCCCTATGAAATTTTTAACTAGTGCAATTCAGACACTCATCCGAAAAGAAGGTCGCGCGTGTTAAAAGCAAGCTCACATTTGCTAGGAGTTTGTTAATTATGCGCTTTTTATTTTCCCGCGGCAATTGGAGAGCTGTCGCGGTGAGTCTCGGATGACTGAAAGTTCAGATGGAGACAGTAGCACGGGACAGACTAAGAACTTCTGAGTTCTCTCCAATTACGTTGGTTCCGATCGGGGACGAACTTAGTAAGCACCGGAATCCAAGTGTGAAAAATCGACGGTTATGAAACGTATCAAATTTGCATTATTAAATGTACGATGATTTCATATGTCTTTTAATGTCGTAATAAATCAGAAAATTATGTAGAACGTTAAACAACATAAAGTAATTATCACAAACAAAAACAGAAATAAAATATTTAAACAGAAACGATTCTCTCTCTCTCTCTCTCTCTCCCCCCCTCAAGATGATTTTTTAATAAATAAGCACGATTTTTATAGATAATCTGCTTTTAAATACTTTTTAAAATAATGTTTTTCCATCATAAATACTTAAAATGTACGTTTCACGCACTAACGAAAAATCTACCACTGCATTCGACTTCGATGCACTCATTCTATCCTTTTATCTGTATCGACAATGTTCTGTTAGTTTAAATCTCCAAAAAATGTGAGAGAGAGAAAGAGAGAAATCACAATATCTCTACTCACGGACTAATATTTTATTGCATTGCTCTTTTTTTGACTTGAAGAATTTTTTAACGCATCTAAACTCCTGAACCCACTTGCTCTCTAAAACTTTTAGAGTGAATTGTCACTTTGAAGAGCGAAATCTCTTACTCTTAAAGATCGAAAATTGAGCCATTTGTTTTTAAGACTCAATTTTCACTCTTTAAAGCGAGAGTTCACTCTTTAAAAAATTTAAAGAGCGTATAGTTATAAAAGTGCAATTCTAACAAACAGTATTTTTCAATCGCGTTTTCAAATATGCCATGCATAATATTTATGGCATTTTAATTTTCTTAATTTAGAATTTTATTCTGAATTCTAAACTTTAAAAAAAGAATGCGGATATTATTGATAGTATATAATGTATATATAAATATAACGAATTATCATACGCGATATGCGTTCGATAAATAATTGAATTGAAAATAAAATAACCATAAAATGAATGTAGTTAATATCCTCTTATTCCGATGGAAATTCTGTAATGCATATCGCTTATTCAAAATTAACACCTCCATTATCCTGTAATAATACTGTAAAAATCCCACTGTTGTTCTTCATTGCTCTCTTACAAGTTTTCGTGCTTCAGTCGAACGACCAAGGTGCGGCCAATAAATCACAATTACGAGTTGAGCATCAGGCGCATATTAGAGCCAACATTTTCCTGAGAGAAAATTACAATTACGTATAAAGAGTGAACCTTGTCTCATCAACGTCGAGAAGATTTACCGATCCACTATATCCTTTTTCCGGCAAGGTAAGCCCGCGCACAAAAAAGCACCCTCTCGCTCGGCAGGATGTATGATCCTGTTTCAAATTTATAATCCCACATTCGCACGCGGTGCACCTTCCTACGTTATATAGTAACGAGTGTGCTTTTTGCACCTATGTGAAACCGCGAGGACGTAGAATCGAAATATCGTTGCCGGATTACGTTCCGCCTGCGGTTTCCGTATTTCAACCGCGGCTCGTTCGTTCTATCGGAAAACTCGGCTCTCACTGACGAATATGCCGCCCGAAAATTGAAAATGTACTTGATACGAGAGTTTTATGCATATATCGAATAAATTAATTCATTGCAATAATTAAAACGTCAGCTTACTTCTATCCAAGCGAATGTTTTATCTATAAGATGTTTGTTTGTGTAGCATTAAGGTATTAAAGTAGTAAAGTAGCAGAGAGAGTGACGATAGTGCATAGCATATATATTAAATGCTTAAACTGGATCTTGTTTATGATTTTGTCTCTACAAAGAAGCCGTTAGTAAGAAAATTATGGTAGAAGATTATTATTTACACGTTGTCCGTGCAAGATGTTTTATAACTCGCAAATACTGTCTTAATAGAAAACGTAATCTGATTTGAGAGAAACGAAGATAATAAGGTATATTTATAATTATCTTATTTTATAATGCATTTTAAGAAAAAATTAAAATGCATTTAATGATAAATTAAAGTACATTATTACTTTTCAAATATAAGAAAAAGAGATGACAAAGCATAAAATTAGTCACAATCTTTTGCATATATTTATTCATGTATGTACGTAATAATTATTCATACTGAAAAGTATTAGCTACAAAATATTGAATGAAATAATTCCAATTAAATGTTCGCTTATTAATATAACCAAATATAATTTTACTTTTTTAGATATTCAGTAAGTATTACCAAACGGTTGATTTTATTATTATGTTTGATAATATTTTCTAAATATTTTAAAAAGTAGAATTATTTTTAGTTATATTAATTAAACATTTAATTGGAATTATTTTACTCAATATTTGATATCTGTTACCAAACTTTTTTTCTATGATACGAGCAGGCTTGCCACAAAAAATTCTTCATCCTAAAATTCCATAACTTTTTCCTGATTTTCAGATAAAATTCCATTATTTTTTTTGATACTTTCAAAAATATTCAAAAATTTTTTTGTAGTTTTATTCAGATTTAAAAACCGTTAAATTCTGTTGAGAGAGCAATTTAACATAGCAGTGTAAATTACAATACTTGCATTTAATTATTAAGTTGATAGTATTCCACAACTGCGTAGGTGTAATGTACACATATTAAATTTCTTTAAAGCCAAGAATTTTAATTTTTCATAAAATTTTGCTAAATTCCCTGACATTTCCCTGATTTTTTTGACCGTTTTCAATTTCTCCGATTTCCAGTTTATGGCAAGCATCAGGAGACGCGGTAGTGTTTCCGGCGCCAGGTTAAAAAAAAAAGTGAAAGGACATAAAGACACTACAAGTCTCTTATCCTGAGCCACCAAAGTCCATTTTTTTGGGGGTACAGAACTACCGAAATATAAAAAATTTTGAATCGCACATATTTCATGTTACTGATCTGCGATTCCGTTTTTCACGAGTTCTACTAAGACATTACTATCCTCTCAGTGCCACATCGTTATAAACGAAGTCAATGAGTCGAGATTCTTTACCGTCCCTAGTCTTACTCAATCAAAATTAGTGCGTAACAAGCCGGTCATTCAATTCAGGATAGCTCGTTGTTCGCAGTAGGAGTGTCGACAACGAGCGCTTTCCTGGCCGTCTCCGTGATACAAAACAGGACCAATCCGACCGTATGGGTCTGTACGACTACTCGACTCGGAAGGGAATGGGTGAGTGAGTGAGGGAATTTATCTTGACTTGGGTCAAGCCCCTTCAAGTGCTCAATAAAAATACACACGAATATAAATGTGGAGTCACGGCACGAACATTTAATGAAAAATTGCTATATGTCAGCTCGAGTGATCAATTTGATGTCGACATTTTTAAATAAATAGCCATTTAAATTGCCATCAAAATTAATTAAATTGCAATTAAGACAGCACAATCATATTTTCACTAGAACAATATTCAATAGAATTTTCATTAATTAAATTTTAACGTATTCTCGTTGTTTCCGTTTTAATTGTAAAGAGACTCTGTGTCTTCGCGGTAATAAAGAGAATGTCGCTAACATAATCACGAAATAGTATATTGTAGTGCTCGCTTGTTAAAGCACAGAATATTATCAGAGGCATTCACATTCGTGCCGCAATGAACCACCGACTTATTATTCAGCGTTTATCGAACAGGTTTGTGGTCGTCATAGAAACGTGATGACGACAACAATGAAACTTACGATTCCAGCCTGAAGCATTTTCAATTTCGACCGTGAGTAAGGTATGCCGTCTCATTTCGGGAAAATTTGTCGAGAAGGGGCAGAATGGAGGATTTTGGCACACAACCGCGAGGCGTAATGCACGGCACCGGATATCGAGTGGCATTCACCGCGTGATAACGAACACGACATCAGTGCGCTGTCGCAATTGATGAAGGCACCATTGTTCATTGCAGCATTCGGTGAAGTATACAGGGTGTTTCAGGCATATGAGCCATTTATCATCCGGAAGTTAAATAATTTAAGAAGTATATCGGGAAACCGTGGAGAACGAGTAAAAATTAAATAACTGAAAAAAAAATTTAATAATTACTAAAACAAAATTGTTAAAAAAACTCGATTCCAAATTGCTAAAAAACATTTAAAAAGTGGTGATTTTTTTTAGACACTCTATACATATATTGCGCAATATGCAGTACACAGACAAGAGACATGTTATTTGAAAAGCAGTAGATTGTTTTACAACCCAGTTAGCTTAACGACGATCGTTACTTGCGAATTTTGAGCGCGTTATTACGAGGGGAAGCGTTTCAACCAAGTTCAATAACGACTAGCTATAATCGATGTCGAAATTCAGCCGAAGCGAAAGCGAGAACGCTGCAGAGTCGCTAAAGTTACATTAATTACTAAAGTTTCCATCATAAGCCGATCATAAAGAACAATACATTGTGCAAGGATATTCGTTGTTATCACCAAATAGCGACAACTAGATGGAGATAGTTTCTATTGAACAATTATGGTATCCTATATTCAATACATACAGCATAAAAAAGATATAAAACGTTATAAAATCGAACAATAATTAATATTTTTATGATTACATAATTAATAAAATAATCGTAATAGAATAAATCTCATCAATCGAATAATCGATATATATTGCCGTTAATTTATTATTAATCGTAAAATACGATTATTAGTCAATTATCAATTATATTAAAAAGATTGTGATAAAAAAATCATACCCTCCTGTAAAACGAGTGTTCTAGTAATATCCAAATTGCATTTTAATATAAGTTGCATATAGCTTTTGGCGGAAATCCTGACCTAAAAAAAAGTTAACTCAAACTGATTAGTAACGACCCACGAGCTCGGGCTAAGCAAAATTCAGTTGTCAGAAATTATTGTGCCTGCAATTTTATTATCGGAAGATCTAATTAAACTGAATTCCCAACTTTTGCGCCTTGTGATCTCGCATCTTCTCGCGACGCCGCGCAATGTCCGTCCGATCGATATATAGGTACATTGCCCGTGGCCCCGTTCATTACTCTATTATGTCATCATGAGCATATTAGCGTCAACCATTTTCCCCGAGAGAGAAACGTAAATTCAGAGCTTTTTTCCGAACATTTCTCGTATATCGGGGAAAAATGAGTGAAATATGTGTAAAAGTAATATCATAGATGTCAGCATAATGAATCTGAAATTGAAATGTAAAAATGTGTATAATAACTGTTTCATTGAATCTGTTTCGTTTAAAAAGTAATTTTATCCGGAAAGACTACTGTCCGGCCACGCTGCCGAAACCGGAATAAATCTGAAACTTGGACAGATTACCATTTCGCGAAGCGAAACGGAAATCTGATAGACACTAGCATTACCATTGCATTGCGTATCCGCTATGTAATGCGATCTTCTGGCTAGCGAAACACCGCAGACTCTGTACCGTGTTCTTGTAACAATCCACTCTGTGCAGAGAGAGAGAGAGAGAGAGAGAAAGAGAGAGAGAGAGAGATTTAGTCGCGCAAATAAACGCGTCGGACATTCATCGGTGTAGAGCAATTTTCGATCACGAGTTAAAACGATAGTATTTCGATGAGTTGACTCTAGCTCGTAGAAGTAACTACTTCTTGCACTTATTCGTTTTAAAGAATATCAAGTTACAGAATTACTAGAAACTACAGCTAAGGGAACAATTAAATAAAATCGACGATTACTTATTAATTAATAGAAGTTTTTACTCAAAAAATACTTTAGACGTTTAACTTTGAATTATAATAATTAAAATATCAAAGTAACGACCAAAAACAAGCAAAAAAGTTGTTAGATTACAATTAAAATAATATATATTTGAGATACACATCAATCAAAAATCTTATATACATACATTAAAACGTTTCAACTCATAGTCTTTCTCAGTTAATTGTGATTACGACATTAGTTCCGTTCTTTTTATTTACGATTAGATTAGTAGGATACTTTTTATTGTTAATTGAGGAAGACTCCGCGAGTTGAAACGTTTTAATGTATAAGATTTTTTATTGATATTGTATCTCAAATATATGTTATTTTAATTATAATCTAATAACTTTTTTACTTGTTTTTGGTTACTTTAATATTTTGCTTTGTTAAATAATCGAGCGATTTATATTATTGTTATAATAATTAACATTCATATATGAATAACATGAATATAAACTATAATTTTATTCAAAAAACAAAATTCTTGCCGTTTAGAATTATCCGCACAGAAAAAAAGATTTTCTCTGCAGCAGCTAATCTTTGTTATACTATATTTGCTGCCGTAACTATAAATTTATATTATAAACTACAACGAAATGGTTTGCTGTTGCTGCTATAATATAGATATCATAGCTAAGACATTATAGCTATGATACCTATATTTTAGCTGTCCATATTTTACATCTGCCATTTAGTTATCACATACAGTTTTTAGTTACAACAGCTACTTTCTTTTTTTTCGTGAGCTATATATGTAGGACAATACAGAATCGATTTTATTTGTCGTTAAACACAATGTATATTAATGTTTAATAATACATAAATGTTTATTGTAGTTTAAAGCCGATATCCCTCAAATAAATGATTCCAAGAAGGATTCTATAATAATTGATAAATAATCGTCAGTTTTATTTTTCCCTTGATATTTGCATTCTCTCTTAAACGAATATCATCGAAAACATGTAATGTTTATTTTAAACAACGTGTGCATTCTATGGTCTCATGTATAGTACGGACTATGGTCTCATGTATAGTACGAAACTAAGAGACTATATTGGACTATCACTGGATGCGAGAAATGAGAGGTTATACTCTAATGTACTACAAAAGTATAGATCGTTCGCGTTTACCTTGTGCTCACAATTTCCGCACTCTCTCCTATATTTACACAGTTGTATATTCAAAGAGTCTAACAATAAGACAATCTATCTTAACATTTGTTTATCACTTCTTTTTTCCACTTTCCTTTCTTCTATTATTTTATTATATTTTTCTATTACTCAATAAAATCATTAAAAACTACCAAAGTTCTTTCAAAATTGGTACTTAAATAACAATCGTTTGAAAACGAAATTAAAGTTTTAAACAAGAGGAAGTTCTTATTTTTGAACAGCTTCCTTTTGGCGCACCTTTTAATGAGCCTTATATAATCATGCCATGACCGAGAGTTCGATTAGCTATCGAGCAAATGTCGATAAACGTGATGAAAGGTCTAAAGGTAAGATCAAATAAAAGTTAAAATGTCATGGTGTGGGAAAGGAGCATCAGGAGCACCCGCAGCCAACGAAACTTCTTCAAGAGCCAAGGAAAGCAGCATTGATTCGTCAAAAGCTTTCGATGGATATGCTAACGAGCGAATGCGCGAGTGGAAAAGCAGAACTTTGGCGAGTTTGATTCTTTGCACCGAGCCTTGAATTATCGAAAAAGAACGGAGTTTGCGCAAAACGCAATTACTTTGTGGAAATGTTTGCCGCGAACCAAGAAGTGCTCCAATATAACCATGTAAAACGAGATAATATCTTACCGACGTCACACAAGAACAAACCTTATTCGGATAAACGGAGCCAATATTCAAGAAAAAAAACTCCTAATAAATATTGAAAAATTATTTTTGAAATCTTCTTTCAATTACATTTAAATATTTTATTAAAAAAAGGATTAGAGATAAGAAAGAGAATTTGCATCTTCACAACCTATATTTACAGTCCTCATATGAAGCTTGATATCAAAAAATGTTGAATACTCAGATTAAAATTCCATATTTTGAGAGACATATGGTTTAACAAGTCAGGCAAATGCCATGTCTAAAAAAAAAATATTGTGGTTTTTTGAAATATGTTAACGTTTTGAGAATGTTTTAAACAGTATTTTATAAAACATGCTTGAAACATATTTAATATCGATTCAAAATATGTTTAAAACATGATTTTTACCAACCCAGCAATAAGTATATTTTGATAAGTCGATTCTACAATAGTAGAGTCGTTATATGAACGGTAAGAAATTGATCACAGTCGAATGTGAGGAGAATAATCGACCATGATTGGTCAATTTCTTACAGCTTATGACCCTATTGTAAAATCGGCCTTAGAAATAAAACCAAGGGTTCTTTCTATCTCTAAGTAATTTCTCTCTAAAGCTTTTTTATCTCTGAACCGTATACTGATTGAATGTTTCATCTCATCTGATTATGAAAAACGAAACGATTACTCTCTGGGGTCATTAAAGAGTATCAATAGACAAAGATAGATAAACTACGAAAAATTAAATTCGTAACATCCACAGTATTCAAAAAAACACAGTTAATTACAAGTGCGAGTATTAATTGGAACAGGATAATCGTGCGATACTCTGCACGATACTCCCGCCGTTATTCACAACGCGCACTGTACGAAATCTCATCAAACGCGATTGAAAACAACATGAAAAAGATATAAAACTTGATGATTCGCTCGACATCCGTAAATCTCACAAATTAAAGCAACGAACGATGCAATTAATAAAGTTGAGTTAACGAGTAATACAATCGCGAGCCAATAAGATGCAATTAAAATTCAGTATTGTACATATGCAATATATTTCGTATGCAAAAGTAATGAAATGCACGTATTATTAATAAACGAGCGATACAAGTTACATCGTAGACTTTCATTACTTCAATTATATTTTATACAGTGACTCACGTATTAATCCGCGCTCTCCACTCGCAAGTGAATAAATGTTTAAATTAGCAAAAAACTCCGAACAAGATATATTCGAATCTATCGTTATTGAGACTATGACCCATAAATATTGCAATAAAACGATATCTTATCATTTTTAATAATTAATACTTCTTAAGTGAAATGAATAAACCACGAAATATTTGCTTCGTTAAAAATAGTCGATAAATTAGCAGTTGCCGATCACAGAAATTAATTACACGCTCTGATAAACAGGTTAATTGTTTGTAGGAAATAATCGTGTTAGATGTTTCCTCGTCCCTGATGCAATCACATTTCAATGGGTAATACGGTAACAGTGAAACGGTATGCGGCACTATATGACCCGTGTAAAGTTAGCCCTCCAAAATAAAACAAAATTAATTTAACAATTCGACTGCGCATCGTGTATACATATATGTATACGCACATTTCGAATTTTTGTTTACACACTTTTAATAAAAATGTTACCAAAAAATATTAACAAAATAATTTTAACAATATAGGTTAAAATCGTGGTGAGAATGTAAAACGATATAGATAAAAAGGCATACACCACGAACGCCAGATATGGATGGCTATAATATTTTATATTTTGATAAGTTACAATAAAATAAACGTTTCGGTCTTAAATTAGACCTTCCTCAGTATTACAAATAAATCGGAATTAAAATATTACCAATATAAGTTATAGTATTACAAATATTATCGGAATTGAAATATTACAAATATATAAAATATAAACGTTGTCAACAAATAATTTAATAGCGCTCCGTGACTGTTTTAGTTTTAAATAACGCAAGAGTGCTCTATAAAATTCAGATTGTCTCTAGGATCTTGATAAGCAAAACCAAGCCAATAAGGTAAGCCAAGATGCTCAAACTGAATTCAACGCAAAAATTCCAGATTCTATTAAAAATTATGAATAAATAATCTTAAATTCAAAACAATTTTAGGGAGGCCAACTTCATACTAGTCTCCTTCTCCAACTATAAACGTACAAATTACATTAAATTCATGAAACAGTCTTAATTAATAGATTTTCATTTGCACATTTCTGTATAGGTCGATTCTTCTCGTTTATATATACCTTTAATTAAAAAGTTATTAATAAATAAATTTTGAGGGATCAACTTCACACAACAAAAATATATTTCCGGCACAAATTCTCTGAATATACATGCATTTAAGATAGCACCAATCGATACATCATGATAATTAACATTTAAATATATTTAACAATCGATTAGTATTGTAGAAAGTGTGTACTCAAGTGAGATACGTACTTTATGGGAACGTTCTGTAAAGCATTAATTTTCTAAAGCAGCTATCTTTTCACATGTAACAACTTAGCACCGCAGTACTTCTTCAATATCTTTAAGCGCTGTCGAGTGTTCTCGCTTTCTCTTTTCCGCGCCTGTCTCTTATATCTATTCTCTTCGCGTTCTTGCCCCTGTTCTGGTTTCGGTCTAAGTTCCAGGCTTTGAGCAGGGTCAGGGTTGAACGTACATGTCTGGAATAAATTTCGATTCCAACATGGGAAAGCCCCCTTCTTTGGCGGTGCACTTATTTCCGAAATGGCTCGTTGAATTCATTGCAACTTAAATGGACTCTCAAATGGAATTGGAATTCTCTGTAAATCTCAGATAAAGAATAAAAATCGTATAACGGCCAAATAATGCTAAATATAATATTCAAAATTGTAAGAAAAAATAACATTAAATTAATTTTAATTTCATTGCATTAAATAAATTAAATAGCGCAAAATTAATAAACATTAAATTAATAAATAATATCTACAGTCAGAATACTTAAAATGAGTTTTTTGTTATATACTGAAAAAGTTATTTCAATTCGATCTCTGCGTAATAAAATTCGTTGCGTAACAAAATTTAAACTCAGAATAACATTTTTTAACACTTGTTTCATATTTCATCCACCCTTATCCACAATTGTATGCGATTCTCTGTAAAATAAAAAAGCAATATCGAAATTTTTACGATATCACCAGCTATTAAATATCATAGAAATTTAAAATATCAATAAAATTATTAAAAGATCAAATAAAAACATTATTTTCATGAATTTTATTCATAAATACAATTCCTACTTTCTAAATTTGAATCAATGGATAATCACTATGATATCAGTGCCAAGTATGCCACTATAGTAATCAGTGAATTAAATGTGAGATCCTTAACCTTATAGCTAATCTTTATTATGTGATCTAACTAACTTTGTTTTAGTGCTTAAATTCAATGAATATGGTATTGGAAAATTGAAATTAACGTACAGTATTTTAGTTATATACTCGTAATGCTCAAACATTCTTCCTTTTTTAGTTGAACTTCACTGATTATCAGTACCAAGTGTGCCACTAGGTAATTAGTGACTATCCACTGATTCAGATTTAGAGAGTACATTTTATAAACTTAATATTTATTTATATTGGTTAATATTTTGTTCAACTTTTTTCCATTATACTATAATTCTTCTTAGATGATAAAATGTACTTTTTCTTTCGCGCAATTTCAATACTTGTGTTTCCCACAGGCCAATATATTCTTTCTCGATTAAGGAGAGATTCGATTTCACTTCTAGTGCTTCATCCTGGCAATCGTCAGTTCGTTTCTCACCTCCTCCCTTCTTCCTTTCTCTGTTACGGTTGAAGATACTGTATCTCTAAGCCGGTTGGCTTTTGTTAAAATTGGCTCTATTCTGTCAGAGAGCCGAGTTGACGAGAAATTTCACTTTTATGCGAATCACGTGTACGCTTCGCGTGGCCAAGCATGCGTATATATATA
>NW_017298332.1:249697-256184 GCF_001594075.2 Trachymyrmex cornetzi
TCTCTCTCTCAAAGATAGTCGAGAAACAATCTTTGCGGGTAGTATATAAATAAATGATAAATATTTTTAAGATATTTCTAAACATATACATTTTTCGTTTTAAAATATCATGTTTAAATGAAGTATAACCAATATAAACAAATATTTTAATTAAAACAGTTAGCTATAGTGCTGATCCCACCGCAATCACATTGCGCCACAAATGGATGAACGTGAATGAAAGGAGCTTTTGTCTTTTTTCGACTTCCCTTTCGCTTCCCATCCTTTCGCTTATAAAGCCCCAATTGTATTCGCACAAATCAAATATATATTATGCTTTGCGTTGGTTTTACTTTGATAAAACCATGATTTTACTTTGATAAACCGCAGAAAATATCAGCACGATTTTTTATTTTTATCCTCTTTTATTTTTATTTATATTAAGAGAGTATTTTAATTAACGCATATATTATAAATTGTTTCTCATAATTGCGAATTATCCAATAATTTCTTTGAACTTTTTCATAAAATCTTAATATATTATAGTTATGCAATTTATTGTTAAAACTTCGTGACCGCGGGGAAACAAAATAGTCAATTTAAAACTCTGAATGTTTTGTTGTTCGTCAAATGGGTCTATTAACGAGCATCCTATGTAGACCTTGGTTTTTGTCCACGCTGTACATAAATCACAGAGCTTCGGACATTGTACATGTTAGGGATCGTTGAAAGATTTTACATTGTTAATTAAGTCCAGCCTATACGGTTACACGACGACCCGTGATTTATGTGTTGCATACGCAAATATATCGAAATCTCGGCACATTTGGAAAACTCGAAGCAAAGATATAGAAACAGAGACGTACACATTGCACAGAAAAATATATATTGTATGCAAATAATAATTACTTGTTTTAAGAATACTTATTTCAAAAATTCATCATATCAGTAAAACTGTACGGCATACTTAAGTTTATTATAAGCAAATTTATTCAAATTTATTCAAAAAATGCCTGAGGGTTTAATACTTTAATGAAGATTATTGAATTAAAACAATTCGATTTGCTTATAATAATATAAAATCGCTTCTTCGATCTATTTTATAATATTCTTAAAAAGAAAATAAATTCTTGTTCTGAATACAAATAATAATAAATTTTGTTTTAATTTGTAATAAGTATATTTTAAGATTATTATACAAAAATATTCTTTGTTAAAGATAACCTTAAAAGAAAGAAAGTAAAATAAGTAATGACTTTTCTTAGCCATGTAGAACGATATTTTTCTTCTATGTCTGGATACTTCATCGCAAACAGACAAAGAGTAATAGATCAATCTTTTTCCTTTCGCGCTCGCCATTTCGCGTATGCGAATCATAAAAAGAATATCGTAAAAAAATTTGATATCAGGATTCAGTTCCAAGTTTAAACTTAGTTGTTAGCAGCAATTGCACAACAACGTAAAAACAGTATAGCGGTATGATATAATCGTTTTTCCATCGATCACAGATGTTAAATCTCTCCAATATAATGATCGTGGCTATGAAAATGGATTAGCATAGAAATAGCGCAAAAACGTGCCATAGCAGGAAGTTCGAATTTCGAATATGGAGATGATGTCTTAATGGACATGGAGTTTACGGGACGACTACTAAAAATCAAATCCGATTTTTGCGCCGAAACCATTACGGCGTGCATGTCGTTGCGTTCTCGTGTCAGATTGGCTCGTCGAATTGATTATCGCGTGACACGCGTAAAAGATTTATAGACACGTTTTCTTTTCTGCCTCGTATATCTCGTCAGCGATAATTTATTTGGGCAATTGTGGGAGAATCTCCCTAGTACCCTTGGAATTGCGCCCTTTAGTGCGCTTGATTAATAGCGGTGTTTTGAGAGAACGATGTTGAATGCATCTTGCACTTTAAAAGAGAATTTTGAAAAAGTTTACGAAAAATGTAGGATCGTCAATTTCAAAACATAATTCTGCGTGAGAAGAGAATTATATATATAAATAGTAAAAAATAAAGAATATATCTTGCATAATCAATATGCGTCAAATTTTCCATATATCATTTTATAGAAAATTTTTGACTATCGTTTTCACTATCGGTTAACTTTAATTTTATTTTAATAATCGCTTCTTTTTAGCAGTTATGCCAGAAAGGGACGAAGAATCAATTAAGGTAAGATTAACTGACGTTGGTGAACCGTAAATTTCATATTTTTTTCTGATTTTTTTTTTCTTCAGTAATATTCTGCAATTTAATCACGATAAATTGATCGTAAACTCAGTAAAATTTCAAGATCAAATAAGAATAAAAATCACTTTCATTCCAGTTCTAATAACAGCCTTAATTAAAAATCGAGAGAAACCGTAAAATTCCAATAACTTATTAAAATATCAGATTGTTGATTTTTTGCAGTGCGAAAGAAAAATTTTCAAAGTTTTTTCGAGAAATTCCGAGTTAATAATCTTTCATATTCAGGAATAATAATTATACTCGCGTTCTGGTTTCGTATCTTTCGCAAACATTGTTGTAGTATGCAAAATCGTTTCAAAACATTTTATATAAACGTGACACATCTCATACAACATGTATATTATCATAGAAATATTAGAACAGTATGTACGTATATACAGTTTATACGTACAAAAACATCTTATTTTGAGAAAAATAAAAAAAAGGAAAGATTAATATTTAAAAAGAATCAAATATTCACTTTAAAAAGGAAAGAAGTAAGATAAATAAAAGAAACAATATTAGCGAAATTTCTCTCTTCTGTTTTGTTCTCTTCAATATAAAAGTTTTCAGTAATATACCAAAGTTTCTAACGTCTTTATATGCAATATCAAGTTGAAAATCAGCTGTCGTTTCCCTCTTGTATATCTGCTGGTAATCCGTTTAGAAGTAGAATGATCGAACGGTTATCAGACGCGCGAGAACGCTGGTGCTGCTGGGTGCTGCTACCTCCTCCTTCCGACATTACGGACAAATCAATCCTCCGTCGAATGTTCCGCGCCGTTGCTGGCGCGTACGAACTAGAGAGAAACGGGAATGAATATCGACGAGTCCGCGTGCTACGGAAATTGCACGGCAAAAAAGGAAGCGGACGAACGAATGAACGAACGACGCGACAGCGATGAGGCGTGTGAATCCGAAGACTATCCGCGAGCAATGACGAGGAGATAAAATTTCTCGCGAGTTATTCGAACGTGAGGAATATATGACGCTACGATAGGCGCATGAATTTCATTTTCTGCTCTGCGACCTTTTAGCTTATGTATTTCAAAGTGCGTATGTAATACCTATATGCATGTATAATGTAACACCCGAGAATCAAGCGACCAAGGTAAGAGTGGAGCGGGATGTACCGCGACATTTTTTATCTTTCTACATTGTATGTTTCGCGTTTTTTTATGTTCCCTTCAATCAAACACGGGTTAGATACATTGTACATTTGAAAATTACACGTACATATACAGGGTGATCCACTTCAATTGAAAACCTTGAATATTTCACTTATTTTCGACGATATGAAAAAGTGTTTCATATAAAAGTGGGATGATATTGAAGGGAACGTATTTGGATTGTGTTGTTTTTTTTTCTAGGTGGAAGCATCAAAAAGATATGAAGATCACCTCCACTTTTTTAAGTAGAATTATATGACTTTTTTTTACATAATATGATTCCTCTAATTATTTTGTATGTAAAAGTATTGAGGTAGAGATATAAAAATATTAATAGTTTACGATATTTAATATTTCATGTCAATATATATGTGCCAGAATAAAGTAATAAAAGTATAAAATATGTAAACTTTATTAGTTTTCTTATATTTATACCTTAATACTTTTATATGCAAAATAATTAGAGAATTACATTATGTAAAGAAAAATCAAACAATTTTATTTAAAAAAGTACACTGTTAGAAATGTTCTTAAATTTCATTAACTTTTAAGTTACATAATTGAATTTAATTTGAACTTAATTTCATGACATTACATTAAATTTAATGTATTTGTAACTAAAAAGTATATTTATGTATAGGTACATAAAATTTAATGTATTTTTCATGAAAATTTATGAAATTTAATGTATTTTTCATAAAATTTTATTAAAAGTACATTAAATTTCATAAATTTAATGTACACGTTCATTACATTTAAGTAACTACTGTAACTTAATTTTCAGTTAAATCATTCATTACTTTTAATTTCATTCATAACCACCAGCTTCATTTACATGTAAAGGAAGCTCGTGGTTACATTTCTAACAGTGTAAAGGTGATTCACATTTTTTTTACATCTCCACCTAGAAAAAAAATAACGTGATAAAAATATGTCCCCCTCGAAGCCGTTCCACTTCCATCTAAGACATTTTTTCGTATCATTAAAAATAAGTGAAATATTCAAGATAGATTTAAGTAGACGACTCTGTATATCGATATATAGAAACACGAGGAAATATACAAGTTTTAAAAGAAACAAATTACAGAAAGTGGAACACGCAGTTAAATTACGTTAAAAAAATGCTTATGACTAATTGTTCTTTTGAATATTTTATTTAAGAATCTTTTTTTGTGAGTAGGAGCAAAATTACGCAAAAGCGTGAATTCTGTATGAACGTATCTTCACATAAGAATCTACTACCAATTTAAAAAAATACGTAATAATGTGAAATCACAGAGATATTGCGGCATTTTCTCGCATTTTGTTACATTGCACATTTACATATGTCCGCATTAATTAAACGGAAGAAAATGCGGAAATAACATGAAAGAAAAAATATACCGACCATTAAAGTAAATTAAAAAAAAAAAGACTGTTATATCTAATGCGGAGTAATAGAATTTCTGTGAAGATTAGTAACATCGAGAGATTTTTCATGTACAAAAGTAAAACTGCATAAAAAAGTTGAAATGTAAATCAGAAAATAAATTTACACAATTATGTGTTTCTGACATTAAAATAACGTGATTATGCGATATACTAGACATTGTCTCGCCTGTTATGCGTTGCGCATTTCCATATATCCGCATTAATCAGAGAGCCGAATATTCTACAGAAATAATAACCGAAGAATAAACAGGGCTTCGATTAGCGGAAGTTTTTCCGATAAAACAATAACGTTTTCAAAAATTTTATAGAGAGAGAAAATAATCCCTATTTCAAATATTTACCAGCGAGATTTTTTAACACTCGAGAAAGCGCCGGAGTATCGAGGGCAAATCAAGAGATTGATGTACCTATATGTGTGAAAAGTCGGCTTGTAGCTTTATTAAAAAGACGTTATAATATGAAAGCTAATACCATTTTTTGCTAGTCGTAAATTGCACATTTGCATATGTCTGCATTAATTACACAGCTGAATACGCATACGGAAAATTACGAGAGAATAAACCTCTTTTCCAATTCACACGATGGAAATTTTTCGGTGAAAAATCTCGAAAAAGAGTAGTAAATTTCTCAAAAATTTACACAGTAATTCCTATTTTATTAAATCAAGAATTTTTGACTGTAAAATTTAAATTTAGTGCGCAGAAGAGATATTAATAAATTGAAGGATGCGTGTATACGTGTAATGACATCATTATTTAATCTATCTTTTTTACATTTTGTTTGATCTTTTTCAAAATTGAAAATTTATTTCTGTAGATCATAGATATGTAAAGAGTAAAATCTATAAAAATTTTTTCTTCTTTTAATTATATACCTTTGAATATCTCGAAATTGTATTATTTTTTATTTCTGTCATTAATAATTTATCACTGAAACAATTTAATTTGCTAGATAGTATTCAAATAACATAGGAGGCACATCCGGTTGTTTCAGCATACCCTATATATACAGGAAATGAGTATAAACGCGACGCATACAACCAGGTGCATTAATTCGCTTGCGGTGCAAACGCACTGAATGTACCTCTCTGAGGCCCGATTACGTTTACTGGACTCGCGCTCATTCGACGCATCTGCAACGAGCGAATTGCATTCACTGGATTGTACACACGTACTCTGATGTCCATAGACGCGTAAATCGATGCATCAACGCGACGCCAACACGTCTCGCGAAATAAAAGCTCTCACTGAGCTCTCGCAGTCATTATCGTGTTGAGTGTTATGGATCTGAGTGCTACCTTATGTGATGAATAGAGCTGTCAAGATACTTTTGAGTCAAGTAAAGTTCGCCACGTTTCCTCATTGATAGGTACTGAAAATCAGGAATTATGGAACAGAATAATAGAGTCAGTCGTGTGTACACATTGTAGAATATCATACGCCTCACACGTATCTACTATGTATATACATATATACATATATACAGGGTGTTAGTTAAGTATGTTCCCAAACTCAACAGAGCGATTCTTTGGTTTATTTCAAGTAAAAAAGTCCATATAAATATGTGTCCTAAATGACTTAGTTTCCGAAATACAGGATAGGTCGAGCAGGAACTCAACCTTGGCCTCCTAGATCACCAGACTTAAATCCTTTGGATTATTTCCTTTGGG
>NW_017298332.1:256291-256495 GCF_001594075.2 Trachymyrmex cornetzi
GTACATCAATCTTTGAGAAGAAGGCTCGATGGATGTATCATGGCGCAAGGCGGACATTTTCAACAATTCATCTAATTGTTTTATTTCGTCAGAAGAATTGAAGCCTGTTTTTGTTTTTCTGTTTTTGACTAGTTTTTAACTAGTTCAAGTTGTATTTCTTTCAAATAAACAGATTATTACTACACGTTTAAATTTTTTTATTTC
>NW_017298332.1:256595-271559 GCF_001594075.2 Trachymyrmex cornetzi
TATATATATATATATATATATACACACGAAGAATACATTTTGAAATAAATTATTTCAGTAGTATTAGTTTTTTATAAAGTTCCAAAATTTTTTTATAATTACACAGATATTTATTTAAAACGTAATTATTATCGTTGTAATTGTTACTTTACGTTTGAAAAACGATAATGTTGTTTGTTGTGCTTCGTGAAACTAAAATAAAAAAAAGATATATATATATAATATAATATATAATATATATTAAAATATAATATATATAATATAATTGTAATATAATTATATATATATATATTATATATATTATATATATATTATAAAAAATCTTTTTTATTTTGGTTTTACGACAGCAATCAACAATGTCGCTTTTTAAATGCGTGTAAAATAACAACAACAATGACATTTTAAATAAATATCTGTAGTATCTAATTACAAAATAATTTTGAAATTTTACAACTTTAAGATTAAAATATATTATATATATGGAGAGAGAGAGAAAGAGAGAAGAAAAGCTTCATCTATAAGAGCAATAATATTATCAGTTAAAGAGAGCTTCAAAGGATGAGAGAAAATAGGTGATTTTGTGACTACAGTAAGACTTTACACGAAGAAGTATACAGCTAGCGTTGAAAACAGCAAAGAGGGCACAAGAACGTCTGACTTGGATGAGGAATCTGAGAGAGGATCTCATCGCTTCTTCCTTCCTATTCTTGATTCGCTCGATTTTCCTCTCTCCCGTTGCCACGATCCTTTCCCTCACGCCGCCGCGCCGTATCCCTTCGATCCCCCCCGTGGGAATATACATCTCCGGTAGATTTTTATCTCCTGTCGCACGGGAAAAGACGATGGATAGGTACAACCGCAAACGCACCATTGTGAGCACCGTATCTGCCGAATGTCGGCGACGCATGGCATAACAAGTGATATCAGACGACACTAAATTCTGTGATACATATGGTCTGTTTTTTGTTCCTGCACTAGACTGTTCTAGAACTCTCTTTCTCGCTTTAAACAAATATCAAACGCATATCTATCTCATTTTTAGTTCCAAAAGTGTACACTAGTTCAGTCACAGAAAACAGACCTATTATAGGTATCGTAAACATATTTGCGTCAAGTTTTGAATATTTATCGAACAATGCTCTTAGCTAAAAATTGCAGCAAACTTTGTTTAATTAAAAATAAGATAAATAAATAAAATGTGTAATCATTGATTAACTACTTATTTTTTCAAATGAGAATTCCTTATACATATATGCATATTTCAAAATTTTCTGAAATCCTTTACTTGAGGAAAAGAATGAGAGGAAAGGATTGAACGGATTACTTCGGTTGAATAGCGTTACGATTAACAGTCAAGTAATACATGATCGATAAACCGATTGCGGATTTCGCGCGAAAAGCAGGAAGCTATCCTTTTCCGGAAACAAGTATTTGCACTTAGGCCTCTCTTGCGGTTCTTCCGTCTCTTCGGCCTCGTTGTATTGTGTCGTGTTGTGTGTCGTAAATGTCACTCATGAAATCTACCTGATGGCAAACGGATGGTAAATGCATGCTCATCAAAGCAGCACACGCAAAAGCCGCTACAGGCAAATGTGGTACAAAGAGTGATACTATGGCATTCGATTCAAATGGAAAGGAGTGCCATTCGATACAGTTAATCCATTAGGACAGCTCCGTTACCATAAATGTTAGTTACATTACAACATTAGCTAATTAGAAGATCTTTTATAATATTTAATATTAATTTTTTTTAATAAAAAATGAATCAGAGCTAATCCCCGACAAATATTCTTTATGAGAAACAGTGGAAATCTGTTGAACAAATACGACATTAACAATTTATCTCGCAATATAAATAGTTAAAAATTATTCAAGTATGTCCAACTATACTAAATTATTTTTTGATTTTTTTATATTTATTAAAAACGGCGTGGAGAGAATAATTTGTTCATAATATTAAAAATACGAAGAGATTGAATTGAACATTTACGATTTGTTCATATATAGAATCGTTTATATCTGCTTGATTATATTACAGCCAACGTGCTCCGACTGCGAATGGGCGTCATGTATAACGCAACAGTTAAAGTGTCAAAGAGTTAATGCCGTCGAAGATTGCTATGGACGTGTTCGCAATGAAATTAGCATACGATCGAATCAGTAGCTCGCTGTCGCCGTTGACCGATTGTGAACTGCAGTAGGGGCGTATATGCCTTTGGTATTTAACGCTGACGTTTAACGCATACCGAGGCAAATGCGAAAACGATACTCGTAGTATGACGCTCGGATTCGCATCCGCCTACATCAATAAGCGACAGCTATATGTATTTGTATGCGTTATGGAATTCCTGTGTCTACAGAGCGGATATACGTATTTAGATAGAATGCTGCGATAATACCATAAGCCTACAGCAAGAAACACTGAAGGCAAATGTCATTAAAATTCACCATCACGTTTCATACTTATTTATTCATTCAAATTATCTATCGATTGCTTTAAGCTTATCATCTTACGAGACACTGCATCAATTAGATAAATTTGTATCCATTTTTTAAACTATTTTTAGAGATAGAAACAATTAATTAACCAGCTAGTAATAGAAAAAAATTATTTTATTTTTTGTCAATCGATATAATAATAGTAATAAAATTACTCTGGTAGAAATGTATGCAGTTTTCCTAGACACCTATCCAGTTACTATCTAATATTACTGTATTCTCATTAATTGTGCCAATACTGAGTAGGAAATGGACAGAAACTTGATAGAGTTTTATTCTGTCCATTTCACGAGCAGTTGGCTTGCTTATTAATTAATTTAATATCCATTATTTGTTGTGTTTCTATGCAGTAAATGGATTCAGATTTTACGCAACTTTTGTATGCAGTAACTGCAAGCAAAATGTTACAGCCTAATCGATATCCTAAGTAGTTTTCCTTCTTAAATACTAGACAGAAGTTGATGTAACTGTTTAGTAACTGCTAAAAAAATGCATGAAATTTCTACCAGGGTATCTTTTATAAAAAATATGTTTTATAACGATCTTTTAATCGGTGTAATTTTATTATCGTTAAGTATTGTCGATCTATTAAAAAAACTATATAAAATAAAAAATTTTTAAGCACAATTTTTGTGTTTAATGTACCTCAGATTAATATTAAGATCATCAAATAGTTAATAATTTAATGTTTAAAAATTGAATATTAAAAGTTTTAAAGAAAAATTATTATTAAAATTATCTTTTACGTGCAACAAAGTTTTTTATTCTAAATATAAAAATGTCGATTGTTAATAGATTAAGTAAATGCAGTTCAAGTTTTCGCATCCTTCGGCTAGCTTATCGTAATTGCGATAAAAGGCGGTTTATACCTCTTCCGACTACTGTCGATTTCCAACGTGCTAATGGGTACATTCCATCATGGTCGAACGTGGGTCAAAATTGCACTCGTGGAACATTCAAATAACTTGGAATTTGCTGTCGGAAGAGTAAATCGCTTGCGAACTCTGAGGTATTAGTTGGAATTATTGGGCTTACGCTATTATTTACTGTAAATAACAACGCAATAATACCTGTTTAAGCAGAGAACGTTAATCTTTTAGTGAAGGATGTTATGGTATTACTAAATGAAAATAATAATTCCCGTTTCAATAGTAGGCAATTTTTTACACAGTAAAAAATCGTGCGTCCATATGTAGAATTTTTCTTGTGTTACCACATTTTGATTGTTACTTCAATATAAAATTAACATGCAACTAATATGTTATTATTTTTGTAACATTTTGATGTGTTAGATTTATGTCACCTTTCTAACTGAACAATTGCGTATGTCAATTAAAAATGGAATATTATTTTGAGTGTTTTTAACACAATTGTTTCAATTAATTTATATATCTCAAAGTCAATTTAATATCTAAGAATTTTTTCATTCACATTATACGAACAAAAATGTTTTATTAACATTTTCTTACGAATTACTGCAACTACTCTTCTATGTACTCCACTCTTATTTTACATGTTAGTTTTAAATCATCCCTAAAGTCAAAATAACAAATATAAATGTAAAGTATTGTGTCAATTATTTAACATTACTAGTTCGTTAATAAATAACACAAGACGAATGAGTTACTTTAACTTAAAATTTAAAGTGGATCTCCTGGAACATGTAAAAAATGTTAAAATTAACATTTTCTTTTTTACTGTGTAAGTTCAAAAAATTATATTCAATGTTGTATCTAATTTCATCAAGTTGAATAAATTTCGTTAATTTTTGTTAATACAATAGAATTTAATATTTGTTTATGCTCATATCGATTTATAATGAATAATTTGTTCAAATTCTTTCTTAATATAATATTAAATGGATACAAGAAATTGTTTCGTATTTGTGAGATAAAGTTGAAAATAGAATCTCAGTAAAATTGCCTTGGGGCTTCAGTACCTTTTTTCATCTATAGAGAGAAATTGTTGAATCTTTTTTTTTTTCAAAGTTTTTCAATTTTCTAATTCAATCATCAAAGCTGAATAGAAAAACGATCAGCTTTTTGCATCGATCAAATTTAACGGTACTAATAGAGATTAACGTCTGTAAAATGACTTATATGAATGAATGAACAACACAAACGAATAGAGAAAGTAAATAGATTCGCGTTCAATCTACTTCACTCGTGATAGTACGTCAAAGAAAATTCCAAATAAATTTAATTTCGCGTTTATTACTCGATCATTGCTCGTTCGTTATACGCGTATATACGCATATACCATCATCTTAATCTCCATACTGCAATACGGCTTTAATACCCGTACATTGTAGAATTAGTACACACGTTTGGTCAGCGGTTTATCCCTCGATGACCATTCTCACAAGGAAGATCAACACGAGAACGCTCTGTATGCATATAGAGCGTGCACATATTCACCGAGATAATTACTTTTCTTAATTAAGGAGCAACATCGAATATAAGCAGTGTCAGCATTATTCAGTTCCTGACATTCGCGGTTTCTCATCGACGCATTCGAACAGGTTCAGTCATGTGGAAGAAGGGACCGAAAGGAAAGTCGGGGGGCCGTTCACATGGATCCGCCTCCGCCATCTCCGCTATCAAAGAGAAGGGGAGAGAAGAGAGGGAGAAAGCGCGAGAGATACCGATGACGTATGTCATTAAAAACGTATTTGCTTATCTTGTAGATGCGGTAACGGCCGTTGGCGACCCCACACGATCATCGTGATTCTGCGATTCTTTATTGCAACGGTAATCATTAAGGTCCTGGACTCCTATTACATCTGATTTTGAATTATATTTGCTCAATGTGAGCATAAGTACTCTCTAAAATCTTTGAAGTGGAATCTAATTCTACAAAGTGAAGACTCACTCTTAAAAATTGACAACTGAGCTACCCTTTTTCAACAATGGCTCAACTGTCACTCTTTGCCACTCTTCACAAGATTAGATTCCACTCCAAAAAGTATAAAATAAATCCCAATCGCGTTTTTTTTTTTAACATAAAAATACGCGATTGAGATTTATTTTAAACGGACAAAAGTCTCGATATATAGCGACGTTTTCGGTTAAACCAAGAGAACCGCTAAAATTAATTTATGGAACTTTTATAATAAAAAAATAGAATTTTTAGAACTGATAAATATCCTTTCCAACTCTTTGAGAATTACATAGGTAACCATACAGCAATTATACATGGAATATATCTACTAATTCCTACCTACTAATAAACTCAATCTTGTATACCAAAATTCCCCAGCGGTTAACCCCAAAGCTGTACGCGTCTAATGCCTGAAGGCAAAGCAGTAGTTATGCCAGGTGCACCCTTTGACTACGTAACTATGAAGATGCCACCGGTACCTGTATACAGATTTGCATCCAACATTTCAGTGCTCTCATGTCGCAGCAGCTAAATATAGAACAAGATAACGTATTCGCTTCTATCTCGCTTGAATACATTTGATCGTAACACGGTGAGAAACTTGATGTCGGAAAAGTTAGATACGGCGGATACAGATCTTATCCATAAAGTGCGGCCGCCGGTACTTTACAGATACGTGATCAAAGAATGTATCATATGTGCAGCTCTTCAAGAATTTTTCATAACTGAGACCGTACGTTCCGTTCCACACAAGAGAGTAGAAATATAGTCGTTCAATATCCTTAAAAAAAAAAGAGAGACGTTTCGTAAGTACGATTTTCGCGAATTGAATTAAAAAAGTAGGTCGTTAATTTGGCAAACAATTTTCGTTCAGCAAAACAAAAATACAAATATATGATTTTTAAACATGCCGAAAAATATTGTTTAGTAAAAATGTAATATCTTTAATTATATAATATACTTTTTAGCGTTATAATATACTTTTAAACTCTGTTATGTCTCATTTCTGTACATTATTAATATTTGCGTTTATTGCGAAATTGTTACATAAATATAAAGATAAGATCAAAACTGAAAGATAGGTACATGCAAGTCTCTAAAGAAGGTATAATAATAGATGTGTTTAAACGTTCTAAAGATATATGACTATTACATAAATGTAAAGATAAGATTAAAACTAAAAGCTAATATGCAAGTTTCTAAAGATAGTACATAATACGTTCTGCAGATATGATATGCTTTTAAATGGCTGATATATTTTTGCAATTTCCATACTCAAACGATACGAAATACGGTCTGCGTTGGTATTCGCAGATGAAACGTACCCAAATCTCGTTTAAACATACTAACGAAACAAATGGGACGCGAGATACATACAATTTATGGCGACGAAGCATTGTATTCGTATACACGTGGTATAGAGAAATCCGCTAATTAATACCGTGCCGTTAATTGCAATCGGTCCGACTAGCGGGCAGACATAGGACGGTCTGCGTCGTGAAACGTGTCGATTAATATCGATTACATTCATGTCTATTACGACACGTGGCCAACTCGACGCTGTAAAATCGTACGAGGCGATAACGAGATCTAATTCTGTCGCGCATTGCATAATGAATAGCGAGTAACAAGGAACGAGCAACGACTGTTGTCACCTGTCACTCTCTCCGGGAATGCTGTCGTGTTTCCTCACTGGTGTAAAATGGAACACGATCGCATTACAATAATGGCAATTGATTATTTTTGTGATTACCCATGTAATTGTGTAATTAAAACGTACACAAGTGCTCGTAATTTAAAGTGATTTTTGATCAAGCATATACATTCGAAATTTCAATATATTTTATTATATTGTACACGAATGTGTTTTTAATACCAAATAGTCTAAACATTAATAATATTATAAATAAGCTTCGTTCGTTCAAGAAGTAGAACATATAAAATATTAATGGTATATTAATAGAACGGTTTCAATGCGTTTCATTAACATGAATTTATTAACTATTCAATATCCGAATATTCCATAATTAGTTTACAAATGTTTTAGTCAACAATTTATACATCATTGAATCGTAACTGAAGCGCGATAAATGAAATGTACGATGTTGCCGGCAAATTTAACATGAAAATAACAAAAACATTATTTCCAAAAAACTTTTTATTATCATTTAAAGACTGTGTGTGAATTAATTACAATGGGATTTACCTTCAAGTTATCAAAATTGTTTTATATCTTGGGTAAATTCAGGCGGTAATTGAATCAACTACTGTGAAGGTTCTTATAATAAAGATATTGTTCGAGATTTTTCTTACATCTAAAACATTTTTCAATTCATCACACAATAGAGAGTTTGAACAGAAATTCATCAAGGGCGACGGAGAGGAAAAAGTTTAATAATAGAAACTTTCTATAATTTTAATATTTTTAAATCAAAAAGCTCGATAACTTTTAATGAGAGAATCCATTGCGGAATTTTAATATACATGGTAGAGGAATTAATAGATTGGCGAATATTACTCGAACGAGGCATTGTTTACTTAGTATCCGCATTCCTACATAAATAATACTCATTATTTTAATTAATAATCAACTCAATTTGTTCGAGCTCCATCACCAGAAATTACGAGGAAACAGGTACTAGAAAGCTTCGTTAAAATTACATACTTTAACCAAAAAGATTATTGTGTAAAACATGAAGATAAAATACGTCCGATTTTTCGCAAAGTTGTAAAAGCATTCGTGTTTCACCGTTGTCTACACTACACTATATATATTCGCGCTTTTGTCCCTTTAGCAAGTCGTTGGTTCAAACTTGCACTGTGTTGTGTGTCATACATTTCGTCCCTTCCGGCCTCTCGGTTTACTATGTCGTCTCTGTCGAGTTGTTGAAGCGAAGCATAGATGCAAGAAATCACGTATGTGGTCGCAGATAGTCGTCGCGTTATATCGTTACGGATCAATTATCTCAGTAATGTAAGGTATTAAATTTCTCCTTTTTTCTGTTTCTCATACCACTCGCTTTTTCCAGTTTCCTTCCCTCTCCTTCTTCCACCTTCTCTTTTTCTCTTTTCGTCTTTATGCCGAGTTAACCCGGTAGCCTACTTCTCGACGCCAACAGCCCGTAGGCTTTCGAAAATACTCCACACGGCTGTTTCCAATGCGGTCACTTTGACGCAAGGTACCAAAAGATAACGACGATAACCAAAGACTTTTGTGCCGACCATCGGCGAGACATTTCTATACGAAAGACGGAACGCGGTTTCAAAAAATTTGTCGCGTCCCCGGATTAAGATAAACTAAAATAAATCTTAGGTCTGTTTTTTGTGGTTGAACTAGTGTACACTTTTGAAACTTAAAGTGAGATAGGTATAGGTTTGATATTTGGCGAAAGTGAGAAAGAAAGTTCCAGTGCAGTCTAGTGCAGGAATAAAAAACAGACCTCTTGAGAGAAACATATTGAATCCACTCACCACGTCGGCAACGTTGCCGGAGCCCTCCCTCATGCCATCCCTGTCCGTGTGTCCTTCTGAAAGAGATAATAACGCATTTGTCAGTAAAGATATTACGTATTCTTGCATCAAGATATAAATATTCAATTTCGCGAAGATGCATCTCCCTTAATCTTTTGCGACATATATTTTTCTACTAGTTCAATTTCAACAAAATTTGATATTCTTGAGATTTTTGGGGAGATTAAGGTGATGATATTACACAAGGAACTCAAGTATTACAAAAAAAGGAGTAAAAAATGTAAAAAAAAAGTATAAAAAATTCGTAAAAATCATAAATGACTGAACAGAATATAGATATGTAACTATGCCGCAATTAAAGAGTTAATCGATTAATGTACGTTTCCACTAATGGATTGGAACGAAAGTCCGCAGCGCTACTTCATTTGTATCATGTATACATGTTAAAAAAAACACTTTAGCAATTATACCATTCGATACCATAAAGCAGATAGATACAGCGAAGTTTCATTTATTTAATTTTTTTTTATATTGCGGTATGTTTTATTTCACGGAATTACAAGCAATCAAAGTTAAAATGCTCCTTTTATTTAATCCGCAATAACTCGATAACAAAAAATTTTAGGGACACTTAAAAAAACAATTATATTAGGAAAATTTTAAACTTTTACGTTAGAAAGTGGAAAATTTTTGCAAGTTTTTTTTGAGCACGTGACAGATCCATAAATTGAGAAGAAAATTTCCCATTTCGTCCAGTTTGTATAATTTTCTATATGTAAAAATTATCAAATTCACGGAAATTTAAAAGCCATATTGATCTTCCAAAAGTAGGAATTTTAAGCTTTAAAACTTTGTTTGAAATTTAATTTTCGTTCATTTTTAACAAAGTTACAGCTGTTTGAATTTTAAAGTTCGTAGCGCTATGAACTTTTGTTCCAATCCAATAAATTAACTTTAATCTCATTTCAACTTACTTTTTATTTTTTTGAAATTCTTAAAACTAGCAAAAGATGAAGAACAAATTGAACCGAGATTAAAGTTAATCTATATCGGTAAAAATAGATGCGAGATTTATTAAGGCATATAACTGTCTAAGAGCTGTTTGCTGTACAAATCTGCGTCTCTCTGAATAGAAATGATGCCGAGGCGAAATTCGAATCGACGAAGCACGAATCGTCGCAGATTCCAAACTGCGAACAATAAAGATAAAAGATTGCTGAAAGAAAAATGGAAAACGAGCGATACAAAGAGGAAAAAATATGTTACTCGATTTATACGCAACACAAGTTGTCTGCATATTTCGTCAAATTATTAGAGTGGACGATAATAAGCGATAATTAATCAGAGACATATTGATGGGAATTGCGAAACGAATAATTTCGTGAACGTGAAAAACTTTTCCATCAGATTTCCGTTGTATGTCACGTAACGGCGACCATTGAAACGGAAAATTCCGTTTGTGCGTTTCGTGCAGCATCTTTCAGATGTAAATACAGCTAATAAAGACAAATGGATTCAGCAAACGAAGTGCTGCCACCGGCGAACAGTAGATCCGGAATTTTTTCAAGTCGCGCGCTCTTTCTTGCATATTAGTCTCTTCAAAATAAAGCGGAAACTCTAATCAGACTATAAAATTTTTATGTTGGGAGATGCTAACTTCACATACACTTCCTACATAAAGAATGAAAAATAAGTTCATGAGATTCAGACTTGAATGGGGCTTCCTCAAAGAGAAGATTTAAATAAAATATGTAAATAAGCGGTAAAAAATGTATATAAAAGAAGTAAATCAAGGAAATTACCGCTGAAATGAAAAAGACAAATTGTCAGTGCGATAACCATATAATATTTGCAAATTTACGGGCAAAAATATTCCTAAATTGTTAATTAAAGCAAAAAAATATTTTTTGTGTAACTAATATAGTTATCTATTAATTAGCAATATTCAAGTCTAAAAAGATTAATTTATAACTTAAAATGTGTTCTTTTCTGAAAAAATGTTCTGAACCGGTGTACATTGGTGCAATAAATATATTACAATAAAACAAATATAGAATATTACTTTAAATACGAAGCGCCACTACGGTCTGAATGTTAAGATGTTGAACTATTATATATATTCATTTAAATAAATTAATTTCAGAAATTATAATTACGTACTGATATGGTAGTCGGGCTTTCAACGCAATATATCAATCTGAAATATTAATAATCCCCCCAAATTTCCCAAATTTAATCTTAAAAAACTATAATAAACTTATTGCGAAAAATATTGCCTCGGCCGGGAATCGAACCCGGATTTCTTGCATTCCGTGTGAGCGTCCTAAGCCTTCAGAAATATAGAATAGTTTGTTTCACTTCAACTTATTGCATAAATGTATACCGGTTCAGAACATTCTTCAAAAAGAACAGACCTCTAGGCTTATAATTAAAACACTCATTGTTAGAAGAAACAAAGTACTGCTGGCAAGTCTATAATATGAATGTGAAGTTGAAGACCACACGAAGCAGTTTATAAAGTTATGAGAATAAAACTAATTGTAAGGACTATCAAAATACAGTCACGGTAACAAATATAACTTAATATTTGTAGCTGCGACAACACTAGAGAAACTGTTAGTCAAACTATCTTGATGTAGTTGGACCGTCGCTTCGTTAGTATAATACAAACTAAAATAGTGGTGAAACAACAGGACAATAATATAGTTATATGGACTTTAAGTACAAGAACTCGTAATATGCTGTGACAATTATACTCTTCTGATTTAGGACAAATATTTTCCTAAAAGGAATCAAACGGTACAATGACACACTAACTTTTTGTATGAATAACATATTTTTCGTTAATATAGCTATATTATTTTTGTAGTCTATTTAACCATAATTACTACATGGAAAGGAGGATTTAGATAGCGTCGTCAAACGTTTATTGTGCCCAGATGCAGAGTGTCCAGCTTTTTTTCTATCGATTCAAATAATCGATATCAACTTTCATCTAAACTTTAAATCTAAATAAATCCTACACCATTGTTATAATGAAAATGTCACATGAAAATCTATTGTACGATTATTTTTAAAGTCGACGACGCAAGACAACCTGAATGCACCTCGACTTGAAACGATCCTGAGTTCAGACAAAAATATTTTTATTTTTATAGTCCAACTATATATAATTACTACACAGAAAGGAGGATTTAGACAAACATTTGTTTTAAAATAACATATTTTTCGTTAATATAGCTATCTTATCTTTTTGTAGTCCATTCAACTATAATTACTACAGAAAGAAGGATTTCATTAAAATATTAAAAAATGTAGCTAAATATACAGTAAATAAACATTACGAATTTGTGTTAGAAACGGTTCACACAAGTCCTCGTTAAAATTTTGTGTTGAATTTTTAACATATTCGGATATTAATTCAACGTAATAATTATGTTATTTAAATAATTTGTGTTAAATTAATATTCAAAGATTTCTTAGTATCAGAATAATACAGTTCATGAATAAATAAATAAATAATATAAAAATGTGTTTTAAAACGTATAAATTCCAAGATGAATAAAATATATGTTAATTTAACATATCATAAATGTTAATTGTATTGAAAAAAATATACTTCCACGGCTTGTTTACAAATTGTGTCAGTATTACCTTCTTTGTGCTTTTAATATAATATTTTTGTGCTACTTTATAACATATTCATCTTGTATTAAATCTTACACTTAGATTTAAGTGGACCGTGTAAGACATGTAAAATGTGTTAAATTTAACACAAATTTTTCAACGGTATACAGATTTGAAAATAATTTTGTTTGAATCAAAATAATTATTAGTTCAATACGATGGCTGAATAAGATGACTAATTGTAATAAAGCTGAAACATCCTGTCTCGTGTATTTACATTAATGTAAATACACGAGATAAAATTTTTAGTAATTTAACACTCTAATTTTTACTCGTCCCCTTTGACCTTATTATTTATTCATATATTGTTGTAGGCACATGAGCGAGTTTTTTGTTCATTTTTCAAAATAATTATGTAGAACGCTCAAACTGGTTGCTAGAATGTCAAAACTTTGTGCAGGACTTTGCTCGTCATGCTTGAGATTCATATACGTAATTATTTTAATAATGGTCCAACAGAATTATTTTCACGTCTAGTTAAATTTTTAACTTCTTCAGTAAAATCGTTCTTTCCATGTACAGACGGTTAACATTATATTTCCTTACTTTAGATTGATTGATTCCGCTTGTCGTAATTTCGTAGTTGGAGTTTGTTATCTACTTTCTTCAATTTTCTAGTTGCTGTACTGTTATTTTTTTTCTTATATATAATACAAGTTTCGAATTAGAAATCACCATCGGCTTTCATAAACACGCCGGAATCGACGCAACGTTTTCCTGAAGTGTAAAGGCTTTTTAACTCTCAGGCGGGGTCAGCTTTTCCTCGCGATCGCGAAACGGGGTCTCGCGCGCAGCAGAATTGTGTGTTCCGCTGCTACACCGCTTTCTCGCGAAAGTACACTAACCGGAGAGCGTACGTGATGGCGAAATCGGTTCGAATCGGCGCGACGCGACGGCGGCGACGCTGGAGTTGCTACTGTAACGCCTTCAATAGGATTTTACAGCTGCTGTGCTTTACTCGAGATTAAAGTTTCCTTCAAAGCGTAGTCGAACGTTGAAAAGGCGCGAAATCAAACCTTTTTTTGATGTTACCACCATTTGCCTTTAAGTCTAGAATGCGGAAAGATGACGATGTATTTATTGGCATTTTATTGGCAATCTGTTTTCTGAGCGGCATCGATCTCTCTAAATTTCTTGGAGTTAAATCTCACTTCAAAAGAATGAAAACAGCACTATTGAAAAATAGCGAAAATATTTGCACTCTTGAATAAGAATGGCAGGTTTTCACCCTTTTTGGGGGGGATGAGATTTCACTTTTTTGGAGTGAGAGTCAAAGGAAGGAAATCTTATTCCAAAGGATTGAAATCTTACTCCACAAAAAAAAGTGAAAATCAACCACTCTTATTCAATTGAGTGCAAATATTTTCACTCTTTTTTGATAGTGGCAGTATTTTTGTCATCTGGGTATTTTTTCAAAGTTTGTAGGATCATGTGGAACCGAGATTGTTTATACCGCCCAATATCCGAAATAATGAAAATTAGCCACAATTTGATCAGTTATATCTCGAAAACTGTTTTAGGAAGTCACGCTCAGTGATACTTCTAATCAGGACATGTGAAACTACAATTTCCCAAAATATGAGAAGATTTGACCGAGAACCAAAATCCATAAGAAATGTGTAGGATTCTTTAGAGAGTATATTATTACAGTTTCCCTATTATTTTTGTAATATATAATGTTTTTCAAGAATAAGGCCCCTGTACTTTTCACCGAACTTCTTGTATGGTTCATATTTTCTCTTTTTCTCTCCATGTTGGAGAAAAAGACAGAAAAGATAAAAGTTGAAAGAAATTCAGCTAAAACTCAGGTAGAATACAGAATATATCATAACAAAATCAAGTTAAAGTTATTTTAAGAAAAGTCATAATAATATTTGATTCACTTTTGACTGTGATGAATATTTAACGTAATAATGGTTATTAAGTAATTTCTTACAATTGGTTAAAAAATTATTTAAAAATAATTGTCAAAAATCAATCACAAAATCGTTGTAAAAAATGTGTTGAATTCCCTTATTTTAAAAGTACACGGAGAAAATTTTATATTAAGTTTTAATATAATTTTAAATTACACTTTACTATGTCTTGTATTTTCGTATGGACCCTCACAACATAATTCCGACTTAACTTTTACTATGGTAATACTAATTTTTATCACATAAATAAAGTAATTACTTTGTTAAGCCATACTCTAACATGAAAACAGTTAATTTTTACTATGGTACGCAAACAAAATTTGCTAGGTAGAGTAAAAGCAGGGATTATGGAATAGCTTTTTTTAAATTGACATTGCTCTGATATAAATGCATATGAAGACTTACAAAAAAGATTAACAAAAAAGTCAAAAGTGAGAAAATGGGGGGTCTAAAAAATGGGATGTAATATGGAATACCGATGAAATTTTGACCATAGTAATAAATAATACAA
>NW_017298332.1:271992-299351 GCF_001594075.2 Trachymyrmex cornetzi
CATTATTAAAAGCGTCTGTGCAATATAAGCATTTAAAAAACTTATCTTCAGTTTGTGAGAACACTTTTTAGAAAAAGCTGCCGGATCTTCTGATGTAACGAAAACGAATAAATGTTAATTGTAGCAAAACGGTTGGTCGGACCGAGTTTATTGCTTGTTATGACATGTTTGGTACCAGTTGCAATAACTTTCAGCGATTGCCGCCAGATTGCAATGCTTTGTTTAAAAAATAAGCCACTATTCCATATTAGTAGCCTATGCCATAATCCCTGATTTTATCCTACATATTTTTTATTTATCTTTACAATACTAACTTTCATTTAACAAGATTTGATTTTGTAATAAAAAATTTTTACTATAAAAAAGTGTAAAAATTACGGAGTATTATTGTTTAAAAAAAAATAATTATAACATTTAAACTTATAATTTACATGAAGACCGCAGCTACTACCACATTATAGTAATTTTAAATATAAAATTTTCTCCGTGTAACAACTAAAAAAATGTGATATTCGAGTTATTACTATAAGTAAATAAGAAAAATTTATGTTAAATTTAAAACATTCACGGTCCTCTCAAATTTTTGTGTTAATCTAACACAAAATCAATCTGTGAGACAGTAACACAAATATTATGTAAAAAATTAACACAAAAAACATAACACTAACGCAATTTGTAAGCAAACTATGAAAGTATATTCTTTTAGTAAAATTATGTGTTTATATTTCGAATTGTGTCATTTTTAACAAATTATTCTTGATTTGTTACAATATTTTGTAGAATATCCAAATCATCACAACTCAAAATAGATAATATTTTAAAAATTGTGAAACAAAAATGACAAACATAACATTTGATCATGTTTCTAAGTATATATTTTTTTACCAGTAATATTTGATTAATTAATAATTTTCTCAGGTTTAGTTGAAAAATAGTTTCTCTCCTTTTCTGGAAAAAACTTATTTTTTTTACTTGTGTCACTTTTGAGATAAGAAAACGATATCATAATTTTTCCCAAATTGATTTCTACTTTATATCATCTTGATCTTTATTATTACGATTTTATGTTTTATTTAAGAAAAAAAAAATCTACTAAACGTAAATTTATCAAGAAGACACCGGTTAGAATCTAAGATTTTAGTATAAACTACTTACTACGTGATCAAACTATTCGAAACGGAGAGCCAACGTTGGAGCTGTTTGATCGATCATGCCCGACCGACTCGAACGACTCGGGACTCGAGACACGAAAAGCAACACGAGCATAAATAAACGTTCATCGCAAACGGAAATAACTGGTTTCTCGTACGTTCTCCTCGAATCGAGAACGATCGGGCAACTTAGTCCGAATTCGACTCGATTTCGGTAAAGCGAATCTAAAGCCTCTGAAGGAAATCTCGGAGCTCTCTCGACCATCTCTCGCAAACACTCTCGATTTCTCTGTTTACTTTAGAAACGGGCACTCACCTTTTTTACGAATTGGCAAAATCTTGGCGATCCTCGACGCGCCCGCGTAATCCAGATCTCGATCGAGGACTGCCGCCCCCTTCGCTCCGCCCGCCGTCGTTGATTCCGATATTCCGTTTTCCGCGATCGTGATCGCGCGCAACGCCGATCCTTTCCGCTCTCCTTTACCCCCCTTTTTGTGGAGGGAAGGCCGCTCTTTCTCTCCCAACGGCACAATCCTAACCTTACACCGTACGCACACCCACACACCACTACAGACACACTATAGCAGCATACGCGAACGGAAATTCCCGTCAATTTCCGCGGCTCCGTCCTTCGCACTACGGTCACTTAATTCACGACGATTAGAAACTGCAGGATATTTGGTTCATTGATCAGCTTGATCCTTCTTTCTTGCTTCCTATATATCACATACGAAGAGCGATCGGTAGATAAAGACACTAAATCGGTGATCCACGGGCTCACTTCACTCGCGCGCGATTCCATCCGAATTCGTTGGGCCGTCGTGCCGAGCCGCCGTTCGAAAGCGGCGAAAATCTCGGAGAGTTTCGGCATTCTCCGCCGTCGCGCGCGGATACGAGAAAAAACGCGCCTTGTCCGTGGATCGCTCTCTGGACCGTTCGGCGTTCTTTCGTAGCGTCGCGCGTCGCGTCGCGTCGCGTCGGAATTACGATGGACGCGACGCGCGCTCGTGATTCCGAGCCGAAGTTAGAAGCGAGCGAGAAAATCGATTTTCGTTGAAATCACCGGCGTTGACGATCCGTGCGACTGACTTCGCGGGTTGAACAAAGAAGAGCCACGGCCGACCGCGAGATCGTCTACCTGTCGTTGACGAATTCAAACTTTCCGCTGGAAACTCGTGCGCATTCGCGCGTACTTGGGCCGGAATCAGATTACGGATTGAAGGATGAGATTGAAGATTGAAAGATTGAAGTTTGACCAATCAGGGGATTGATACCTTGAAACGAGGTGGAAAATTACAAAAGTGAGCGAATTATTACTAGAATACTGATAATTTCATTGGTCAACACTTATGCCCAATTTCTTCACCTTTAAATAACTTTATTCAAGAGATGTCTCTCAGAATACAATGGAGATATCTCCTGGATAAGATTATCTGCAACTTATCTGGAAGTGAAGAAAATTCTGGGCATTAGTAAATTTGCTCACTTTTGTAATTTTTACCTTGTTTGGGGGTAATCCCGATTGATCACGGCTCGATTGGACACCACCAATCACAGCGACCGGTGCTTAGGAGCTTTGTAGTCTCAAGCGCTGTGAGTGGCTCGTGTCCAATTGAGCCGTGTCCAACTGGGTGCCACCCCCTTGTTTGAAGATACAGAATCGACCCTCAGAACAAAAGAAGCTAGAATTTCTTTGTCCTCATTGGTGACATTTTAATCTTTAATCTTCAATCTCAATCTTCCATGCATAGTCTGATTCCGGCCTAAGAGACTTTTAGGTCTGTTTTTTTATTGCTGCACTCTGAACCGATGCGATAAGTTGAAGTGAAACAAACGTATATTTGTTTCACTTCAACTTATTGCACTGTGTGCACCAGTTCAGAAAGTGCAGCAATAAAAAACAGATCATTTGTTGAGAAATCTGGTAATGAGCAAATCTGTCAGAACAAGAGTGAGAAAAAAGGATAGATGTACCGTTTCTTTTTATGCAAAGTGTCCCAAAACTGATATTTTTAAGAGAGATTGTAATATTTTAAGACGAATGGACTTTTAACGATAAGTCGTTATTTACTCTCTTTCTTTGAAATAGAATCTCATTCTAAAGAGTGAAAATTGAACCAGTCTTGAAAAGGAGTGGCACAGTTTTCAATCTTTAAGAGTGAGATTACACTTTTCAAAGTGAGCTTTTATTTTAAAAGTTTTAAAGAGCGATCTTTAAGTCTTAAACTGTAAGAAATTGATTAATTACAGTCAATGTGAGAAGTATAATTAATTATGATTAATCAATTTTTTAAAATCATCTTGAAACTGAAAGTTAGGTAATGGCTTATTGTAGAAAACCTAAAAAAGTTTAAAAATTAAAAGAGCTTAAAAATTACAAAACAGAATTACGTTAAAATAAGTAATTATAAGGTTCCGTATGTATAAAACAATATGACAATTAAAAAGGCATAGAACCATACTTAAACAAACAAATTTAATTAAATTAGAATCATAAAGTTAACAAACGTTTCGATTCCGATCGGGTCATTTTCAATGTTACAAAGGTAAATCATAAATAAAAGTACAACTATACAATGTTAAATAAATGAAAAGACCATAACTATAACAATTCATTAAATTGACAGCAAATTCTTATTTTTACTATCTAAAAAATTATCCTTAATCTTTAATTATATTACATCTTAAATAAAAATGAATATGATTAAATAATAACATTTCATAAAATCGCAAGCATAATCTTGTCGTTGAAATAAAAAGCGTAAGTTGTCCATTTGATATTTTAATCTAAGTTGCGAATGAAATCGTATCTGAGAAAGAATAATTCAAAACTTGAGACCTAAGGTTATATATAAAGAATATTGTCTATAATGTGTAACACAAAGTCATTTATCTTATCGGTGAAATAGAATTACGTTAAAAACAAATAACAAAATTAGAATTATTTTCGCGTACTCAGGGATAGCAAGATGATTAGTGTGATGTCGAATTTTGTTATTGTCAAAGGTACGAAGTTCGTGGACCTTCACACTGTCCATCTTCTTGCCATCCCTGAGCGTGCGAGATTCTAATTTTTAAACTCTTTCCATTTGTGAAAACTATCGTAATTAATCATAACTTTGGTATTTTCATATTAGACTTTTTGTTTTTCTTAAAATGTTATGAAGAATCTGTCTTTAAAATATTTATCATTAATTTTGAGACATCCTATATATATTATCTTCTTCTTATACTACTCTCTAAAACTTTTAGAGTGAAAAAATCTCATTTTGAAGAGTGAAATCTCATTGTTACAGATTGAAAATTGTACCACTCTTTTTCGAAACTAGCTCAATTTTCATTCTTAGACAGACATTTCACTCTAAAGAATTTAAAAAGTAATCCCTCATTCTA
The DNA here is from genome assembly GCF_001594075.2 of Trachymyrmex cornetzi. Taxonomy (NCBI): domain Eukaryota; kingdom Metazoa; phylum Arthropoda; class Insecta; order Hymenoptera; family Formicidae; genus Trachymyrmex; species Trachymyrmex cornetzi. Next base: position 276,537 of record NW_017298332.1, read on the forward strand.
ACTTACAAAAACGACGGGTCAATCAAAAGTTTGTCACTTCGTGGCCAGAGAATCAATCATATAACTTTTTCCTTAGGACAGAAATGTGAAGTGATTTTTTTGTATTATACTATATATTATGTATTATGTATTATGTACATGAATACATACATAAAAATGTTCACTTTTTACATTTTTACGCTAATCAAGACCCAAAATTCTGTTAAACCGTAATTACAATTATGGGTTGCCGGTTGCGGTTCTCAATTGAGGATTATATTTTAGCTAATGACATTACAGCTAGTTCGTTAATTAATTGCACCGTGATTGGCTAAAGTAGAACAATCAACCGGCAACCTGAAATTATAGTTTTACAACTAGGATATCGTCAACGTGCTGCAAAATGCTTTGAAGCATTCTTTCATTGGTCAATTAGTAAAATTCTTTCTTCTGATTGGTCAATCAAATACTTCACAGCATTTATAGTGAGACTATTGATGGTTTCTAGCAAGAGATAGTGCAATGTAATAACTATATTTAGCAGAATGTTTATTTTGCAACTGTTGGAAGTTTTCTTCGCGTTGATTGGATTATATTTACGCAGATCTAAGAGTATAATCCAATCAGAGCGAAAAAAATTTCCAACAGTTGCAAAATAAACATTCTGCTGAACGCAGCCAATAATCATTTTATCTTTGTTTAACATTGACAAACAATAAGGCTGTAATGATTCATTGTGTTACACTATTGCCTGATTTTACATTGAAAAAATTTACTAAATGTTAATAAATATTTATTTAAATAGTATTAACTAAATATTAACTTACAATAAATAAATATTCAATAAAAAATGACACTTAAATTAATAGTTCTTATACCAAATAAAATGTTTACTTTTAGTAAATATTTAATACTATTCAAACAAATTATTAAAATTAGTACATTTTTTACAGTGTACCAGTGTAGTTTAATTTCAATCTCGATTCAACTAACTCTCTAAGTATAAGAATTAGAAAGAGATACTTGAAGAGTAAGTTGAAATTAATATACATTAACAGAAACAGGCATGTGTCATCTGTGTCCTTTGCTAGAAAGCACCCTTTGACAGCACTCATCAGGGTTTTTAGTGCCTACGGATGGATCGTCCGCGAACTGTTCGAATGAATATTTCTCCGTTCCGCCCGAAAATCGAGGCTATCTTATAAAGAGAAGTTTTCCCAAGAATTCGCTGCGAAACGTGCCGAAGAGACGCCTATCGCGCGACGATGACGAGTCGCGTTGTATGTCGCGGTAACTTGGTCCGACTCGAGACTCGTGCGGGGAACGTGGGGAACGTGTGGGACGGGCGGGACGCGACCGGACGGCTTTCTCAAAATCGTCCATACGGCGCGCGGCGCGGCGTCAACGCGACGGCCGTGGATTTTTTCGTCGTTTTTACGACGAAGCTATAACGGGCGAGAAAGAAGCGAGGGACGGTGACGAAGGGTAACCGAAGGGAACGAAAGAGAGCGGAACGCGCGAGGGGGGAATATACGACTTTTCAAAAATACCACGCGCCGACCAATCGCGGTACACACGCGTATACGGTGATTCGGCGCGGCCGCGATTTACCGACGGTACCACCGACGAGAGCAGGACGGACGGAGAAGAAACTCAAGAAACGAAGCCGTTACGCGCGCGAGCGCGCCTGTCCGCTCTCCCTCTCTCACACACAAATACACGCGCACCTCAACTCCGATATACGTGTGTGTACGTCGCGTGCGTGTGCCCGTGTCAAACACGCGCGCGACGCCCGCGAGCGTACGTTACGCGCGCACACAACGCACACGCACGGACGATTGCCGTTTTGCTGAGGCCGCTGAAGCGGCGGAGGAAGGCTAAGCGCTGACGCGCTAGAGAATTCAACACAGAGCAGACGCGCGAGGAACGCGCGAGCGCACCGCGATCGTGTCACCGCGTTGGCGGCGCAGCGGAGTGCGGACGCGTTCTTGCCTTGTGTCGCTTTGCGCTGCCTTGCGCAGCTTGCGCTGCCTTGTGCGCGCGTTGAGCGTTCTCTCCCGCGTCCTCGCTCGCGTTCGCGCACGAGCGATGGCCCAACCGGTGTCGGTCCGTCGCGATTGTCGCGTCCGCGCACGCTCCTACGACGCGACGGACTTACAAACTGCGACGACGGCAGCAGCAGCAGCAGCGGCGATGACGAAGGGACAATTTCGGGCCCCCTCCCCCCGAGGAACCGAGACGTTACGTCCGGTTTCAACTTTGTAACGTGAGCGGACGGGATCGTCCGACCGACCGACCGACCGACCAACCGACCGACCGGCCGAGGTAACTTAAACTGAACGCCAGCGCGCCTACGGTAAACGAGATTAAACCTACGTGCCGGCGGAGCCGCCACCGTTGGCCAATCCGCGCCCGGCTTTACGCCAATCGGCCAATCAGCGTAAGGCCTAACCTGGCGAACGGTTATCCCAGGTGCAGCCAGTGAGGCGCCATTGCGCTGGCACGTTACCTGCTCCAAGTATGCGGCGAAACGTGGAGGGGACGAGAGCGAGGATACGAGAGACGATGTGCGACGTGTATGATGCATGGGGAAGAGAAAGAGATGGAGAGTGTTTGGAGAAACGGCCGAATTACGCCGGACTCTCGGAAGAGAATCGTATCGGGCACGACGCGGCCGCGGCGCCTGCTTCCTCCGCTCCTATCTCACCGAGAATGATTCACGACGAGAAATTCTTCGGGGCACCGTATACATTTTTCTTTCAATCGTCTGAGATGTCGATATCGGATCGACGTGGGTGTTCCTTTTCTTTCCGGCACGCACACAAACGCACACGTACAATACATGCACGCATGCATGTATAAAGTGCGCGCGGCGCACACAGTGGACCCCGACTCTATCTTTTTAAACGCGCTTGGTATTTTAACCCTTAAATGCTTTCGCGGCGTGGCACACCCAGCTTTCTTCTTTCAATGCTTTTTCCATTGCTTATTATTTTTTTATTAAGGTGGTTCTTTAGTGAAGTGCCGAAAATTTGGGATGCCCCACCCAAAATTACAAATATCTGCATAATTTGGATAAAATGTTAAAACCGTGCGTACATATTAAAGAAATAGTATGGAACATACGATAGTAAACCAAGAGAGAGAGAGAGAGAGAGAGAGAGAGAGAGAGAGAGCTGCATCTTCAATTGAATGAAAACAAGATGAAATTATAGTAAATCTTAAGTTAAAATCTTAAGAAATGTGAATTAATCATAATCAATTATTCTTCTCACATTCGATTATGATTGATCAATTTCTTAAAACTTATTGTGCCTATTATTGTGTTTTGGGACTAATTGTTTTTTAAGCGATATTTATAATGAGATTTTAAGGGGATCCTAAAATTATTTCTGTTTTACTGATTATTTTCCAAATAAATATTTCTTTAACTTCTTTTACACATACCAGATTAAAAAATTGTTGTCTTTCACAAAAATTATAAACAATAATGGATGCTTTCCATTTAGTGACACAAACATCTAAATTCTATTTTTCTTGACATTCGAGAGTAACAAAGATAGAAAGACACTTGTGTCGACTTGTGGCACAAAATGGAGAGCATTAAAACTTAAGCTTTAGACTTTAAGGAGCGGTTTTACCATGTAAGATTAACTGTAATCTCGGTTTAATGTATTGTTCACTCTTTTCTGTTCTTAGAATAAAAAAAAAATAAAGAGAGTAAGTTGAATGAAATTGAATGAAGCTAATCTTACATTAGTAGAACAAAAAAATTACCAATCATAGTCAAATGTGAAGAGAATAATCGATTTACGTCTTAAGCTTAAATTTGACGTTTTAAAATTTCATTGTAATTACCACTTTAGATGGTTCTCGTAAAAATGTCTTTAAAATGTTTTTAAGACGTTTTATGTTCCGATTTTGATCTTGTCTAAACACCATTTGCTTCGCATCATTATATTCTTTATTATATCTATCGTTACGATTGAAAAAAAGATCTATAATATTGCAGATCTAATTATTATAGATCTATGAAGTCTATAATAATATATAATCTACAATATATTTATTTTTATCAAAATTGTAAGTAATTGAATTGGGTCAAGTATATTGTTCCCGTAATCCTGTAATGTGACTTTTAAGGGTTAATCCAATGTTGGGGGGGAAGTAGGGGATGAAATGGACAGGATGCGTAAAAGCAGATTTTATTGTGGCTTAATAAAAAGAAAAAGAAAGGCAGGAAAAAAAGAGGGGAAGAGAAAAAATCATTATTTTCACATCTTTTGGAACTTATATTAGTTGCCTGACGATCATCATTAGATATCGGATTTTTATGCAGATACTTTTTTACAGACATGCACAGAATATACAAATTTGCACAAATATGCAAATATGCACAATATGCATAAATAAATATACATTTGTAGAATGTTTTTTTAATAAGACGGATTTCTATTTTTATGTTACTTTCCAATCTGCTTTCTAAAAAAATATGAAATCAGATGTCTAATTATTATCTAACAAAGCTGCGCTATACGCGATATAATACTTTATTTGATATACATTCTTTAATTTTTAGTCACTTTGTTACTATATTATTAATTTTGTAAAGGGCATATTCAACGAATAAAGTTAAAAATATCTTTTCACAAAATAATAATAATAATATATGAAGTAATATAACATGCATTGATTCTACGAAATAATGAATGAGAGAGAGACACACGCGAATTGGGTCGGAAGTATATAGCCGTTCGATATCTGAATACGTAATTATTGAATACGTAATTACTAGTAATATCGAAAGAATACTGTTAAATTATTAATTAAATTTATACCGCAAAGCTACCACACGCACGTCGCGGAGCGAAAAATGATAGCGAAATGAAGCGAGGGGTATTATTTAACGAATAAATACAAATTTTCTAGTATTGGTCGTGTGCCAGTTATTATGTCCACACCATATTCCTCTCACCGCAGTCGAATTAATTTAACAAACCCAACGAAAAGAACAAACAGAATCGGGAGAGAGAAGAAGGAACAAAATTTATCATCTGGAACAAGCTTCACCGCGACAGAAAAAGTAGCATAAGCAGTATATTTAAATCGATAATGAAAACAAAGAAGTTTTAAATAACTGCGGTTGCGGCTGCAATAGTTACAAAGGCTTTGCATAATGAAACCGATGCAAAAGAGAGAATTAAAATAAAGAAAATTACGGACGGCGATAAATCCCATTCTGTCTAACTGTTAGCGAATTATCCTCGGGAGATAAAACAAGGATAAAAAGATTTCATTTGCATTCTTTGCCATCTTGATATCAGTCATGGTGAATTCGATTTGCACTACACTGGATTAGCGCGCGCATTAAAGACTACTTTATATAAAGTGTCTAAATGTAGTGGCATAATATAATTTGGAAAATAATACACGTACATCCTCTGTTAAATAATGTAACAGTATCATTATTGGATATTTAATCATTTAAAATATTTATATTCTTTTACATTTAATTTTGCTAATTTCATGCACAGCAGCTTTTAGTATGCACTTAATTCTGGTTTAATGCAAGCGACCGAATTCGTTATTAAAGAGATAAGATCGAAGTGACCTAGCAAGCGTTAAGTGGAGCAGGAAATTTGTGTTTGAATTAAAATCTTTACTGTAAAAGATATGAGTATGGGTTTTAACATTACGAGACATTTATATATAATTCTCGCCGTCTTGCTGTTGATAATGTTGATGGAAATGTGAGAATATGGTGAATTTAATATCCATGGTCCATACCATATTGATGTTTATATCAATACTATAATACGGTGAGAATTATATTTAATACTGGTGGAGTTAAATCTACATCCCTATTTCTTTGTATTTAAACCATGATGTTAAATCCACATTCTAGATAATTATACTTTCCCGTTTAGTGACACATCAAATCGACACAAACATCATTTTATGTTACTTTATTGGCATTCAGACAGTAACAAGATAGAACGACTCAAGTGTCGACTTGTGTTACCAAATAAAAAGCATCCTATATGTTGATGTTTGTATTATTGATGAAAATTATATTTAACATCCATGATGTTAAATCCATACTCCTATTTTTTAGTGTGTTCGGAACAATATAGAAAGGAGGAAATTATGCGTATATGGTTCGTCTCGATTAACCGCATACGAAACCGTTGTACGCGATTCCACATGCGGCTGTACTCTTCAAGAGTAACCGGGATGCAATTCTCGCGCGAACAACTAAGCGAGAGAACGAGATTATTCGTTTAAGAAGTTGCAAGGTAACGCTGCCGTTAGATCGACGGCACAACGACGGCACACTTCCCGCGGCGATCGATCTTAAGTTTTACGGCTCGACGCGCCATAAACTCCTCGCTTCCTCGCTTCCTTGCTTCGCACCGTACTTTCCTAGATTCGATTCTAAAATCTGCTCGCAACGTCGACTCTTCCGTGGCCACTCAATCAACTCTTATCTGAGCGAACGGGTTCGTTGGACTTGTAGAAGTCGCTACTCATGGTTATTGATGTGATATTAGTTAAAGTCTAACAAGCAGAAGGCGACGAGTTAAGTCTAAGAAGTTAAGTTTGTGAAGAGCAATTTATTACGTCCTTTATATCAGATACGTTTCGAAAGTGACATAATATGGGATAATAAATTATAAACATAAAACGTCTGTCTTAGAATCTAACGATCAATGTCCATTTCTACTAATGTAGATTCTATACTGTTTAATCTTTGTTTAACTTACTTTTTATTTTCTTTTACGCGGAAAAAAATATTTGTTGCGATAGCAAAGATCTATATGTGATAGTTTCAGTCGTAATATAAGAATAACTAAATTTTTTAGCAGTGTAGCTAGTTTTAATTAGCTGTAGACAATATAAGTAAGGATCACAAAAATTTGATTATTTTGATAGTAGAAAAAATTTATAGTTACTTTAATAACAGAATGCGTTGTAACAATTAATTAACGCACGCACATAATTTTTCACCGTGACAGACAAAAGTTTTGACGTTTCTGATAATATTATAGATGCTATTATAAGAACACATTTTATTGGCACATATAATCCTTTCGTATTTAAAAAGCCACACAGAATAAAAGCAGTATTATCATTTTTCATTTATTCATTTTCAAGGAAATATTCCTTGAAGGCGATACTTTAAAAATAGAGCTTCATGTGATGAAAATAATTGGGAAAGCTATCGTGATAATGACAGTACAATTTTTTATTACGTGTAAAAATTCCTTAAGTTAAACATAGAATAAAAAATTGTACTATGAAAATACTCAAAATAAATATTCCATTTACTTTCATCATGATGGAACTCTATCTTGGACTTTTGTAGACTCGCCTTTAAGGAATATTTCATTAGGATGTAGAAAAATCTTATAATACTGCAGCGTCTTTTGTTCTATAATTTCTATGTTTTAAATACAAACATATTTCACCGTGTTTATCTGTTGAAAAGTCTCATATAGTTCGCAGGTAAGCGGTTTTAGTGAAAAATTTAGTTTAAGTATGATTCATACTTTTATTACGTTAGTTACATCTGTTAATTAAGAGCGAATTTTCAGTTTGTAATCTATAATCGATATTATCATAGCAGACTTTGATAAGAAACAGATACAATAACAAATAGCAAATTCTTTTGCTGCAGCAGCAAATACATTTTTAATAATCCACGAATAGTTGCAGCGCTGAAAATTTTATTTTCCAGTTATTGTAATTTTAAGAACAAGAAAAAAAGAATGAAAAATAAATTAAATCAAGATTTAAGTTAATCTACATTGGTATAAATGAGCCTGAATCTCCTCTGCGAATGTCTCAAGAACAGAGGATTGCGATTCAACTACTTTGATGGGTACGTAGTAGTTTTAGAATGTAATCTCCAAACAATTGGCCGCAAACGTAAAACGCGGAAATGTTCTCGATGTTATTCCAAGGAGAAAGCTCGACAATAGAATACAAGTAAATTCAAAGTTTCAGTAAGGAGCGGTATATACCGTATCAAGTTTCTTTAGAATAAATTTAGAGGAAAATTTTGTCTTTTTCAAAATAAGCAATTTCTCTCAAATCGTTAAACCAGAATATAACTATAAAATTTTTTCGACTCTCTCTAACATGACACCTCAAAGTTTTTTCTAAAAAATCGTTTTTTAAAAATATTCTCAAGATTTGTTGTTATTGTGTTATCGTGAATTAAATAAAAAGATTTTTATTTTGCTCATAACTCTGTTAACAATTATCATATCGTAATTCAAAAACGGATTCTTAAAACTAAAACTTTATTCTATCGAATGATATAATTGCTATTTTTTTGAAAACATATAGATACGATACAAGTAAAGTGGCGCCACGAATTTTTGTTCCGACTCAATATATTTTTCTCTTGTACACTGTTAGAAACGTAACCACGAGCTTCCTTTACACGTAAATGAAGCTCGTGGTTATGAAATTAAAACTAATGAATGATTTAACTGAAAATTAAGTTACAGTGGTTACTTAAATGTAATGAACGTGTTCATTAAATTTATGATATTTAATGTACTTTTCATAAAATTTTATAAAAAGTACATTAAATTTCATAAATTTTTATGAAAATTACATTAAATTTCATGTACATGTACACAAATATACTTTTCATTTATAAATACATTAAATTTAATGTAATGTCATGAAATTAAGTTCAAATCGTGTAACTTAAGTATATTAAATTTCATGACATTTTTAACAGTGTAAATTAAAAACTCTGGCCGGTATTCACAGTTGGTTCTTATATTTGAGGTTGTCTTAAATACAGTCTTAAGATGTTATAAGCCAATCAGAGGGCCGTATTAGCATCTTAAGACATTACTTAAGACGGTTTTAAAATAAAAACCGACAATGAATCCGGTTTCTGTTCTCCTTTCTTTCTCCTTTTCTCTTGTTCCGAATTCTTAGAATGTAACGCGGTTAAATGTGATTTTTATAATGTACGACAATGAGTAAGGCTTAATGGGCTTTGCGTCTAATACAGACGCAGCAGGATTTCGCTTCGTCGAACTGCAGTATTTGCTATGAAAGGGAAAGTACCGCTCTTTTAATGGGATGCCCGTTATGCGGCTTCCGAATGTCTTTTTGTCCTATTGCGAATGCGTGGCGGAGACATTTCCTCGTTTCCGTGCGAAAATTTTAACGCTGGAATGCACGCTGAGACGATGTTCTCGACACGCGAGGACTGCGCGGCAATAGATTCCTGTGTCTCGTTATTTTAAATTAGAAAGCCCGGAGTTCCGAGAACAAGTGCACCAGCGATATAGCGCTCCATGTTATTCTTGTGTTATCTCAACTTGCGCAGGGGTGACTGTCAGATGTTGAAGAATTTATAGAGAGTGCATACATATTATATAAGTACGACGTGCTACACACGAATACGTATAGGATGCGACAAAAGTCTCGCGTTCTCCTCAAAAATATCGAAAATTGAATTAAGAGAAGTGACGTTTATTTCTATATTCATGAAATGAAGCGTTTTTTTCTGTATTAAACAGGATGATATTACCAGAAAGCATTAATTTATCCGTCAGTTAATTATAAACAAATATTTACCTTGTCATTCACCAAGACCTTGTCATCATTTTAATTTGAAATTCAGCTGACGTTAAATATTAATAGAGTTTGTTTATACTACGCAATATCGAAAATCACATAGGATGTATTTCTTAATTAATTAATTGCGCAATGACGTGAATCCCATCGAAACTGTAACAATCTAATAATTTTCTCTCTATTATATTAAAAGATAACACAATTTCTATTTGCCTTGCGCAGTAAATAAAATAATATTACCTTTCAATATATTAAAACAAATATAACAAATATGTAAAACAAATATAATATGTGAAATACAATTTTTATTTACAATTTTTATTATTATTATATAAGTTATAGTTATATATATATATATATATATATAACGATTAATATTTTTTAATTGTGTTTTATATATGACGATCTATAATATATCGAGAGAATATATGACTCTTGTAATAAATGACTAATGCATAGAAACCTCATACATTTTCAGTCTCTCCGATGACAAACAAATTGTCGCTAACGTAAGCGAACTTTAGTATTTGCAATAGTTATCTATCACCTGTCACTTTGCTATCGATCCACTTCGACACGAGCCATTCAATCGCTAGGTAACATTTTCCGTGCGGAAAATTACAAGTGAAACCACCATTTATATGGAAAATCACTCTAGAGTCGCTTTAAATTTAAAAAGGTAATGAGACTACACCCCTTTTAATTCACAGATTCCTAAATATTTAAGGATTCAACAACGGAAAGATTTTAGCATTCCACTAGAAAAGATTTGAAGCGCTTTTGAGAGATTAGGACGTTTTTATGACGCGCCCGCGATATTTTACGGACGTTACTGTTGTCTCAGGATTTATGAGCATTGTTTCTTCCCGCAGGTCGGAAGAACCGTCTTTCTATTTCCTGAAGCGAATCCAAAACGATGATTGACATAGCGGTGTGTGAAATTTAATTGTAGAGACTAGCTGATTGCTCCTATGAAGCCCCATAACTCGTCGCTAATTGGATCTGAGAGAGCGAACGGGGCAGGCGGGGGTTGGCCAGTAAATCGAATTAGCAGTTAGCTCGGTTATTTACCAGCATCAGACGATTCTCCGCGAGACACGTTCCGCTCAAGTGATTCTCAAGCTTTCTCGCTACGGGACAGACGTCCTGTGGTGAAACGAGGCGCAGAATTGGCCGGTGAAGACATTGTGCATGTCACGGTCCGTGTTACCCCACAGCAAATACATCCGTCCAGCATTCGCGTAGAGTTCGAGAAACAGAGTGGCAGCAAGAGGGGAAGAAGACACCATAAATATCACAATATTGAAAAAACAACCCTATAAAAACCCTGATTGAACTTATCACAGTACGGAGAAAAATGTGAAGAAATATACGCTAAAATTATAGTAAATTTTATGGAATGGCAGGTTCATATATTGAGCAAGAGCCTACTTGTGTAAAATTTACTTTACTTTTCTGGTAAACGAGCGATTGTCGTATAGCTGTACTATATAGTAAGGTACTTTTTACATTTCGTAAAGTAAATTTTGAGAGTTGTCCAAATTTTCAGATTTCTTGAAAATAGTATGATTTACTTTACGTAAATAATAATTACTTGAATGGATTTACTATTGTGTAATGTATTTTTTACACTTTGATCCAGTATTTTTACTTTCAGGCAAGTAAAGTTTATCATAAGTTCGGCAAAAATAGCCAGAACATTTGTACTAGTCTTATAAGAGAGAAATTATTTAACCATTTTTCTCCGTGAAGAAACGAAATAAAAGTTTATGATCATGATAAGAATAGTCAACTTGGATATTTTTTGCATATCTCATATAAATAAATGTATAAAGAAATGTTGAAGAAAATGTGTTTAATAATTTACGTAGAAATATTATTAGGCACTAAGATCCAACCTCGACGGTATTTGGGGCTCATTAATTAATTAACGTAAATGTATAAAAATACACACATTTTCAGTTAAAAATCTCTCAAGTAGAGCTGTCTATTACTTTGATAACTTCGAAGATTCATAAGCTTTGAAAGAATTCAAACCTTCAAAGTTAAATTCGAGAGTTTGAAGTTTAAGGTCTTCGAAACTTTGAAAAATATATTTATGTGAATAGAAAGAAATAAAAATACAATCATAATATATATATTCGTAAATATATTTATATATCTCTTTATAAAAATCTATTCATTTATTGACTATACTATTAATTACATTAAATTAATACTTGTACAATTTTGATTTTTCGAAGCTTCGGAGATTCGAAGCTTGAAGCCTTCGAAGCAAATGGCCATATACTCTCGTTATTTCGCATTTTACGGAAGATACCCTACATGAGCAACGCTTGACTCGAAATGGTCGCAACTATTGGCGGTGTGCTGAATAGTTTTGTTGGAAAATTAATTGAGAGTCGCAAAACACGCTACGTTGCAGACCGGCGTAAATGAGAAGAAAATTCCACAAACTTGTTCGGCATAGAAGTGGCGAACCCTCAGGCGAGTTCCGTGGTTGATCTGAGGATTTCCTGTATGCACAATATTATTATTAAAATTATTTATTATTAAAAATATGTACGGTATTGAAAATGGCAATTCTATACAAATAATGTTAATAAATTTTAAAATCTTGAAATGATCTTGCAAGTTATAAAAATATTAAAGTACGTAGATAGATCAACATACGATTATTTGATGAAAAAAATCATTATATCATTATACTATATTGGGATAAGGAAAAGTCTTTCTACATATAGCCGATACATGGAGATCTGATCGATTTTTTAAGTGTCACTGTGTGACGTATTAGGTTATATATCATCGGAAAGGTGCTATTTCATATAACACTTAGAAATAGATTGATCATAGATTTGAACGATACTGACGCATTCAATCAAATTTGAAAATGAATGAAAATTAAGAATTTTTCCGACACATTTTACTTTTTTATTTTTAAAAAGATAAGAACGCTGCGCAAGTTGCAGAAAAAATTAGTCATGTTTATGAAGAGGATGCTCTAACTAAACAAACAGCAGCGGATTTCGCCAATTTCGAGATGGAAATTTTGATGTCAAAGATGCACATCATTCTGGTCGGCCTATTGTGAAAAATGTCGATGAAATCTTCCAAAAAATTGAAGAAAATCGTCATGTGAACAGCTATGACTTACTTAAGGAGCTAAACATTGATCATAAAACTGTTTTGGGGCACTTGTATAAGGCTGGATATACAAAAAAGCTCGATATTTGGGTGCTATATTTGACGGTAAAAAATTAATGGATCGAATTTCCATTTGTAAATTGCTGTTGAAACGATACAAAATTGAACCTTTTCTGAAAAGACTGATAACGGGCGATGAAAAGTAGATAACATATGATAATAATGTTCGAAAGGGATCGTGGTCGAGAGAGAGAAACGAAATGAGGCATCACACAACAATCGCAAAATCCAGATTGACGTCAAAGAAGGAGTCGTCCATTATAAACTGCTGCCGCCAGGCAAAACGATTGATTCTGATCTCTACCGTCAACAACTAATAAAATTGGAGCAATCCATTCAGGAAAAAAGGCCAGAATTGATCAATAGAAAAGCCGTTGTCTTCCATCATGATGCTACTAGGCCACACACATCTCTGATGACTCGACAAAAATTGAGAGAGCTTGGCTGGGAAGTTTTGATGCATCCACTGTATAATTTTGACGTCCGATTACCATTTGTTTCGATCTTTGCAAAACTTCCTTAATAAAGTAAACTTGACTTCAAAAGAGGCCTGCGAAAATCACTTATTCTCGGTATTTTACCGAGAAATCATAGAAGTTTTACACTGATGGAATAATGACTCTACCCAAAAAATAGCGAAAGATCATCGACCAAAACGGCACATATTTGGTTTAATAAAAGAATTTGTAAACAATTAAAAAAATATGTTTCAATTATGCTCTAACTTGTAAAAAGACTTTTTCCCTAACCCGATACACATAAAGCAGCATCTTTATCTTCATTAGATGCGAACTTTTACTATTATTTTATTTTGTAATAATTAAATTCATGTTACATTTTTGTGACGTTTGTATAAAGTAAAATATTGCAACGATGGTAATGCACTCGTTTTTATCTTTCATTTACGAAATAATGAGCCTATTATCAATAGACAACAGAGTTCTTAACTTTTGGAAAAATAAAATCTAGGAAAAAAAAAATTAGAAGGACTTTGTTTACCTACAAAACGATTGCCTGATTCAAAAAAATATTACTCGTGAATTCATCATATCATAAGAATAAGTTATTTAATTTTAAATGAAGCTGTAAAAATATGACAATTAATCCCGTGTTCTGGGTTGATTGTTACACGCTCTAGGATTGGCAGTAACATAGTATAATATTCGTTATAGACAACACACATAAAAAATACAATTTTTATTTTAATATCAGTTCTATATTTTGAGAAATAATAGTAATTATGGTATTAATAAAAATAAAATAGTTATTTTAATTATAAAATATGTAATTTATTTTTTTAATTTTTATACGAAAAATAAAAAAAAAACATAAATCTATATAAAATATAATATATTTGTATATATAAGTATATTCTCTGAAAATGTGTTCACTAAAGATATTAAAATTAATTGACATAGCCATTTTTAATAAAAAAGATTGTATTCGCAAACCTTGTCATGATAATGATTAATGAATTGTATCATATTTGATTAATAATGTCAAAGATTCGTCAGACAATAAAATAGGTGATAAGAAAAATTTACTCACCAACTTCATTTTCTTAAAAACCGTTATAAGTAATATATACAATGCTTGTGATGCAAATCATTTTAAACAACAAATTAATATTATAACAGTAATCTACAGTCGAAAAAAAAAATTCTTTTGCCGTCCTGTTTGAATTATAAGCATTTTGACAATCAATCCCGTATACGACAACCAGCCCCGGGGTCTCCCCTATATACACACATAAAGGATAATAAAAATAAAATTATCTTAAAAGAAAAAAGTCTGGAAAAATATGGTAAAGAAAAAAAACTGGAAAAAATAGTTTTTCCTTAAAGTTTCTAAGAATTTATACTGACTAAGAACATTAATAAACAATAATTATAAGTTGCGTTCGAGGAACGTTATCAGCACTGTTGTATCATTTTATTTTTACTGTTCAGATGTAAAACATGGATAGAACGATGCAATAGCTCTGATAACGCATTTCTCGAATGCAGATTATAGTCATTGTCTATTAATCATGGTCTATAGTTAACGCAGATTATAGTCATTATCTATTAATCATTGTCTATAGTTATCGATAAGAAGCTCATTATTACACATACGAAAAGAAATATAGTACCGATGAATATATAAGTATTGACAGAAACGAATATCGACATGTATTGTCATCGTTGTGTGTAAGATTATAAAACAGTCGACCTACATTTATTGCAAAGAACAATTGCTTCTTTTTATCAGTAAAACACTTGATATGATACACATTATACGGTGCAAGCCACTACATTGATCATTTACGAAAGTTGTTACGATAAACGCGTCCTGATGATGGAATTTTTTGTGTGCTGGAAGTTCTACGAGAATATAAAAGAATGTACAATATGTAAAAGTTAAAATTAGTATTAATTAAATTAGTTATAAATTAATGAAACATTTATGACTACCATTTCTACTATTTTAATGATAATACAGCAAACATACATATAAGTATATATAAATTATATTAATAAAATTAGAAGAATTTACATTTATATATAAGACAATATCTTGTAAAATTTTTTTACTATGCAGAAAATCGCTATTATATATTAATGAATCAGAATTTATAGATACATACTTTTAAATTATTTTTTTATTGGTAATTTTATTCTGGTATATATTCTTTTTTTCCAACCTTATATAATTTAGTAATTAAATTGTCTAAATAAGAAAATCATTCTAAGCCATAGGAGTCAAACGCAAGTTGTTTTTGAAGCGAAATTACATTTAATTATAATAAAATTCCAAGAACGTTTCGACTCCGAATTCGAGTCATCCTCAGCTTAATATAATAACAATTAAATAATACCGCATATTACAAAAATGCAAACATCGCCGCAATTTTCCGATGGTATGTCGAATGTGACTCTTCCGGTAAGGACATGAGAACACGAGCAGTTGTCCAACGCAGTTGCTTAGCTGAATTGAGATAAACCTCTAGCTGAAAATTGTTGTAGAAAAAAAAAATTTTTTAATTGTACAGGGGACAACGATGACTAAAAATGCTCATCTCACATCTCCAGACAGGTCACAAACAACCTTGTAAAATACTTTTCGAACCAAGAATACAATATTCGTCACATATTAAAATTGGAAATTTTTGAATAAATTAAAATGAAATAAAATAAAACGAGTGAACATGTGAACTTGTCGAATTGATGTTACGACGCGTAATAAACAAAATGTAAGAATGTAACAGTGAATAGAAACACGGCAATAACCTACAAACTTTTTAATATCTTTCAATACATATTTAATTATGAAAAAATTAATGTATATTTTGATTGTTTTAAACGGCTTTTATCTCATTTTATTTATATTTTTTATTTCTATTTTTTACAAAAATTCATAGTTCTCTTACAAAAATAAATTATTTTAAAATATTTTTTAATTTTTTTATTTTTTCGCAGAGCCATAGGATAAATTATAAACGCAAAAAGAAGTAAACATTAAGTAAAAAATAGCAAAAAAAATGTTACCTAGTTTGTCTTGAACACGCGATAACGACCAGCCATTTACTATGCGATAATGGTACTTGTTAAGATACAAAACTGTAAAAATAAAAATTTTTTTAAAAGCGGCCAAAGCTTAAGTTTCAAGCTTTAAAATACTTTTGTTATATTTTTTACCTGCGATGATTTCTTTTATCGAATTTTTGGTGATCAGAATATTGTGCAATTTAAAATTCCATGTTCGGAAACTTTTCCACAGTAGTATACATAATGAAATATATAAGTAAACATATAAGTTATAAAAATATAATATAATAAAACAATATATACACCTATACTACTTATAATGCATAACAATACATAAGATTTGAAGTATAAATGTACTAACATCTTTCATTTCGTACATTTTATATTATTATTCTGGATATAAAAATTTACAACAAAACGAAATGATAAACTTTATTAATTAATATTATCAAATCAGATGTCGTAAATGTCACATTAAAAACTTTATACTAATACGGAGTTTTATTAGTATATGTAATTATAAAGCAGTATAATTATTATAGTCAAAGTAGTTTTATTCGGCTTGGTGCTGTCTCTCTTGATGCTAAATGAAGTTGAACCTAAAAGTTACAAGCTTTTGAATGTAGAAAAGGGACAAACGTATTATCTATGTAATAACGGTCTATGTGATGATATCAATATGAAGATGAATACACTTGGCAAATACGCAGCGCCTATGTTATCAAAGCAACATGTTCTATTGATCTAGTAAGTTTGTTATATAAATTTTGTTTGAAATTTAGACATACATATATCTTAATTAGATTTTTAAGCATACCATAAGGATTTTAATCAAGAATTTGTATTATTATAATTATTGCCAAAGTTGTTTTTAAAAAAAGGATAAAAAGAACGCTTATGCGCGCGCAAAAAATTTAATAAATTATTTCACAGGATAGTGACTGTAATGCAAATAAATTTCTTGTTAACAATGGACGTTCCACATCTACCTATTGTGGTATTGCTACATTTGCCTTCGAAGGATTTAATCCAACTATAAAATTGATTTCGACATTTAACTCGCAAAGTCGATTTTCATGTAAAATTGAAACTGATACAAATAATGATACAAATACCTGTCAGTGTAGTAGGAAAAAAGTGGTAAGTTTAAATTAAAATTTATGAAATGCTACTTATTTATTTGAAAGTTTTTATTTATTTTTTATTTATTACTTTACGCAAAAAAAATAGATTTGGTGATATAGCAAAGCTACAGCTTACTACGCGAATTCAATATATATAACTATAAAGAAGATTTGATAGTTTAACAAATCGCTAATATTATTCAACTGTCAATTCAACTTTGCTACTTTAACATAGAAAACCGACTGTCCGTATATTACGAGTATAGATTTGCTGAATCAGTGAAATTTTTAGCTGTTCTTTTTTTCTAGTATTCTTTGTTGTATTTGGCTTCAATCAACTATGTAAATTTATTAAATATAGTAATTTATTCGGTATTAATAAATATTATTTACATTGCTTATTTATTGTTAGACTAAAATAGTAGGCGGTAAGGAAACCCAAGTAAATGAATTTCCTTGGATGGTTGGATTTATGAATGCTGAATCTGGAAAAATATTTTACGGTGGTACTATAATATCTGAACAATATGTAATAACAGCAGGTCATTGCGTAGTCATGTTAATGCGTAGATTCCTTAATAGGACTATCGTAGTTGTTGGTGAACATGATACATCCACAGGTGACTGTTGATGAGATATATACTGATATCTATTATAAATAATATTTAAAGGTTATAAATATTTAAAAAATGTTTAGCAAATGAAATTTGCGTTTACAGTTACAATAATGTCAAATTGAATTGCATAATTATTTCCTTGTAATACAAATTATTTGAAAAGTTAATGATATGAAACTTTTATAATTTTTTTGTTAATAGAAAAAAGATCTTTTAATAGGAAGGGAGAAAATATTTTTTATTTCTTTATTTAATCATAAATGTAGCACTTTATTCTTTACTGAATTGAAATTTTTTATTCAAAGTTACGAAGGATGAATAGCTAATAATGAAGTAACATTTAATATAAATCAGTTTAAAACATTATCGTTTATATGTAGAAAAATAATGAATGTAATGAAATCATCCTTGATTGTTAATATAAAATTTTTACAGTTATTATATAAGGTAAATATAAATTTAATATCGGAGTTTATATTAAATTTGTACATTATACTTTGCGGATAGATCGTGATACCAACGCAACCAAGATATATCAGCTAAGCAGATGTATAACTCATGAATACGATTCTTCGGCATTTGTTTACAATTCTATAGGTATTTGTAAGATTGTTGGAAGCATCAAATTTAGCGCTGAGGTTGGTCCGGTATGCTTACCATTTAAACATAAAAACGACTCGTTCACTGGTGATAAGGTCACTGCGTTGGGTTAGTATTTTCTGAGTATTTTCATAGTTACTAATATAATTATCAGTTTTAACATCATTTAATCTTTAGGCTGGGGTTTACTGGAATATGCCGGCAATAAATCCGATACGCTCCAAAAAGTAGATTTAGATGTAGTACCACATGAAGAATGCCCAGATAGTAACGACACTAATATATGTACTTTTACTCTGGGAAAGGATACGTGTGTGGTGAACAATTAGCTTCATTATTGTAAATTTAAATGTCAAATGTGCAAAATGTATTAGTCAAGAATTGTGATGCAAAACTATTTTTAAGTAATAGATTTCTTCTGTTTCTGTTTATGTCATATAGCTGGATGAGGGCGGACCTCTTTTATGGCAAGATCCTGCCACACATAATTTAGTATTAGCTGGTATTATTAATATAATTTATATATTTAATGGAAGCTGTAGTTATTCAGACAAACCTATTATAAACATACGTACAGGTGCTCATATCGACTGGATAGAATCCGTAACTTCAGGTAAGAGTCTGTAGAAAGGCGAATCAGAGGTATAAAAACTTTATTGTAAAAGAGAATCGATGTAATATGTATCGTTTTTTTTTATTGTAGGTGCACGATATTGCAAAATTGAATGAGCCTCGTAGTTAAAAAGAAGAACTGTTTTAGAAGATTATGGACCTCTGCCGACGCTTTGTATTATATATGTTTACTATTATGTTTTTAAATATATAACATATATTTTGAATTATATCCGCGATTATACATTGATATACATATACATGTATAAATATATGTGTGTCATGTATATGTGAATATATGTATACATCGTGCGTCCGCGTACGCGCGCGTGCACACACACACTCATATGTACGTAAAATAAATATAATGTAGATATATAAAATTTCAATATATGTAATAAATCATTAATGCATAAAAACATTAAAAAATTATATAATAATATAAATACAGGTAGAAAAATGAAACAAATTCTTACAAAAATGCATATATAATGTTAGTTATTTATTCGAAACTTTTTAAAAAAATACATATTGTTATATTATTTGTGACAATACTGTCACATTGTCTGTCCAATGCATATTATCTGTGTACAATTTTACAAAAAAGCTGTATACAAACAATCTTCTTCGGAACTGCTAGAGTTCTCAAGCTCCTCTGCTTCGGGACGAGATCGGAGCATTTTTTAATTTTCTGTATCGTTTCGTATTCTTGTATGCGTCTCCATACTCTCCAGATTTAAATTATAAAAAATGTTATTGATTAATTCGCGTGCACTTTTATTTTCTCGGTCGACCTTCCACTCGAAAACAATTACAATTTAATAAAAAAATTACAATTAAAATATTAAACAACGTTTAAATATTATTTTTAATAAATATGTAATATTATGAACATAAAACAATGCAAATTTGAAAAAATACCTTGAAAAATTACAGTTATACACTTGATCTCGGAGACTCCAAGCTCATTTCAAACGTTCATTACTTGATAGTTAGCGACGAATGGCGCGCGCCACCACATCTACCTGCTAAGGAAACCCTAAACTTTTTTTACGTCAACGTCCCGAACTTCCCTCCTTCCAATTTCAGAAATGCCAGCCTTAGAAAGTTTCACTAAGGTCCTGGGGAGCCAGTGTGTACGGCTAGAATTAAGGCTATGCTCTGTATTTGATGGGATATGGAAGGAGTGGTGTATCACGAGCTTCTGAATTCGAATGAAACAGTCAATGCCGAACGTTATTGGCAATAACTGGAGCGTTTGAATGATAATTTGATGCAAAAACAATCATCAATTGCATTAAATTGCCGAAAAGTGATTCTTCTCCACGATAACACTCGGCCTCATGTTATTTTGGCTGTAAAATAAAAGCTGTTGGAGCTCGAATGGGAGGTCCCGCCTGCAGTGTATTCACCGGACTTGGCTCGGTCAGATTATCTATTCCGCTCAATGCAACACGATCTGGAGGATACACACTTTGCAAACTACGGAGAAGTAAAAAAAGGGTTGTTAAATGAATCAAATCAAAAGACAAGCAGTTCTATCGACGCGGAATCCAACTTCTGCCAGAAAGATGCAAAAAGATCATAGCATCTAAGAACAAGTACTTTGATTAAGTATTCATTCATTTTGTTATTGAAATAAATGCGCTTTTTAGGCAAAAAAACTAGGCGGAAACTTTACGAACCCCCTAGCACATATATAGAAGGGATTACAGAGTATTGAAGTTAGGCAAGTTCCACTGTATCTTCTCTTAAAAGAAAACGGCAAAATTTCGTCCTTCGGAATCGATGCAAAACTGTTATAGGACTTATATGACTGTGTACAATCAGCATACGCACCACAAGCATATGAGAGAAATCACCACGCTCGATCACGAGAGTGTCGTGTCGTGTCATGAGAGAAAATTAGGATTAAATTTTGAGAAATGGAGCAAGCAAGTAGGTAATAACAATTTTTCTATTTAAATTAAATTTTTTTAATATAGGAAATACATGCCTTTTAACGGTCTAGAGATTCTCAAAAATTAAATTTTTTAATTTTTTACTGTTATTTTATGTTGTTCTTCTTTTATTCTTTGTAGTAACACTTGTATTGAGTAAGGTAACGCAATTTTGTAATGTAATGTTTCGAAGAAATTACGTTTTGAAGAAGAATTACAAGTAACTATTACTTTAGTTGAAAGAGAAAGTGTTTTTGAATTGATTATGTTATAATAATTTCTTTTAAAAAGAATTTGGCGCGATGTAGATTGAAATAAGAAAATCCTTCAATAGGAATACAAAGATACATTATACTTAGGTTTTATTATATAAAAATTAAAGATGGTATTACTTGGATTATATATTCATTATTTAATTTGATATGGTATTTAGTCTCAGTTCATATAAAATATCTTTTAGGGTAAACTAGGGTATTATGGCCATACGGAAAAGATGGCCATAAGCCATAATTTCTCCAATAATTGATAAATAGTGCATTTTTATAGACATTCTTAAAGATAATCAATATTTACAGTAGTTCATATGAGTACACTGTTCAAAATAACAATATTATATAAATATTATCTAATATTTTTTCTTTCGACTATCTGCAAAGTTTTGCACGTGTCTGCTAAAAACTGTTATAGTGTCTAATAAATTACAGTTAAGCTACCATAATCAACATTACATACACAATAAAGGTGCGTAAATTGCAATGTGACCTATAATTAATACTTTTATTTTCACTATTTATTTATAAATACTATGGCTATCTTTTTTTAATATCATGACTATCTTTTCCCTAAGAATCAGATAAGATCAATGCATACTTTGTAATATTTTGATAAAATTAAAGTTCTGTTAAGTATTTTTTCTTTAATTTCGATAGTATTTGTTACTTTAAGCTTCAGTGAAAGTAATATCCCAAATATTATTAAAAAGTAACAAGAATAAATGTATGTTTTTTGCATTTTAAAAAACTATGGCCATCATACCCGAGTTTACTCTATATAAATGATACATATTATTAAAGTTAAGTAAATAATAAAAATAGTACTTGAGTTTTTAATTTGGTACAATAGCTTTTTTTTTAAGAGAACGTACTTTCAGTGTCTTTTTTTGCATTTTTTTAAAAAGGTAAGTAAGTATGAATTTATATCTAAATGATTTATGTGTTACAAATCTATAGCGTGTTAAACTTAATTTGAAAATTTAGATAATATATTTATAACCTAATTAATTTTTTTATTAAAAACTAATTAAATGTACTGTTATATATAGTATATGCGCAGTAAAGTATAAAAATCGTTATAAGTATTAAATAAATATCAGAAATTAAAGAATCTTTACAAATATAAAGTGCATGTAAAACCTTTATACTGGGTGTCCCGACCTTTTTTGCCAATCACTTTTGTGTAGATAAAGCGGACTAAACTGAGTCGAAAAATCCTTTATCATTTTGCAATTTTCGCAACAGTTAACAAGATATTAATTATTAAAAATTGCAAAATATTGGTTTTAAATAATTTTTTACTCAAATACTATCAACTTTACAGAAAA
>NW_017298332.1:299577-306542 GCF_001594075.2 Trachymyrmex cornetzi
TGAGTAAAAAATTATTCAAGACCAATATTTTGCAATTTTTAGTAATTAATATCTTGTTAACTATTGCGAAAATTGCAAAATGGTAGAGGACTTTTCGACTCAGTTTAGTCCGCTCTATCTACACAAAAGTAATTGGCAAAAAATTAGTCGGGACACCCTGTATATTGGGTTAGGAATAAAGTCTTTTTACTTATAGCCGATAGATGGAAAACTGGTCGATTTTTTACTATTGTGTAATGTATTAGGTTACATATCGTTGAAAAGATGCTATTTCATATAACATTTTGAAATAGATTGATCTTAGATTTGAACAATACTGACGTATTCGATCAAATTTGAAAATGAGTGAAAATTAGGAATATTTTTGACACATTTTATTTTTTTATTATGAAAAAGGGAAGAAACGCTGTGCAAACCGCAGAAAAAATTTGTTGTGTTTGTAAAGAGAATGCTCTAACTAGATAAACAGCAGCGAATTGGTTTCGCCGATTTCAAGATGGAAATTTCGATGTCAAAGATGCACATCGTTTTGATCGGCCTATTGTGAAAAATATCGATAAAATCTTCCAAAAAATTGAAGAAAATCGTCATGTGAGCAGCTATGACATAGCTAAGGAACTAAACATTGATCATAAAACCGTTTTGGGGCACTTACATAAGGCTGGATACACAAAAAAGTTCAATGTTTGAATGCTACATGATTTGATGGTAAAAAATGTAATGAATCGAATTTCTATTTGCGAATTGCTGTTGAAACAAAATGGAATTGAGCCTTTTCTGAAAAGATTGATAACGGACGATGAAAAATGGATAACGTATGATAATAATGTTCGAAAGGGATCGTGGTCGAAACGAGGTGAAGGACCACAAACAATCGCAAAGCTCAGCTTGACGCCAAAGAAGGTGATGCTGTGTGTCTCGTGAGACTGGAAAGGAGTCATCCATTATGAACTGCTGCCGCCAGGTAAAACGATTGTGTCTGATCTCTACTGTGAACAACTAATGCGATTGGAGTAATCCATTCAAGAAAAGCGGCCAGAATTGATTAATAAAAAAGGCGTTGTCTTCCATCATGACAACGCTAAGCTACATCTCTGATGACTCAACAAAAATTGAGAGTTTGGCTTGGGAAGTCTTGATGCATCCACCGTATAATCCTGACTTTGCACCGTACGATTACCATTTGTTTCGGTCTTTGCAGAACTTCCTTAATGAAATAAACTTAACTTCAAAAGAGTCCTACAAAAATCATTCATCTTGGTTTCTTACCTAGAAATCATAGAAGTTCTACGTCGATGGAATAATGGCTTTATTCGAAAAATGTCAAAAGGTCATCGACCAAAACGGCACATATTTGGTTTAATAAAAGATTTATAAACAATATAAAAAATATATTTCAATTATGTACTGTAACTTGTAAAAAAATTTTTTCTCTATCTCAATATTTGTTAGATATTTTTTTTTTAAATAAAACGATATAAAATAAATTTTTGTTACATGATATTTGCTATTAGTTATAAAAATATAAATTAAATAATTCTTTTATCATAAAAAATATTAACTTTTTATTGATTGATTAGCAATTATTTACTTAACGATCTTATTTTTTTATTATTTTGTTTATAAATTTTGGATAATATAATCTTTTTTGAAGAGGAAAATGAGAAATATCAAAAAATTGAAAATTTTGAGCGGATAAGTATATAAAAAAATTGAAATTTTTTGTAATATTTAGAATATAAGAATAAAAAAGCATGAAATGTTATTTCATATCACAGAAATCAAAATTTGTTTTCTTTCTGCGCTTTTTACCAGTGCTTTGATTTAATAGATTTTTTTAATCTGTGCACTTAGAGAAGATAAAATAAATATATGTCTACATTTTATAGAAATAAAGAAGAGAATACACAAAAACATAGAAAGTGTAATTAAAAGTAACAGAGTTATCAACTATTTAATTTTCAGTTAACAGGTAGATTCAGGAAATTAAATCCTTGTGCAAGGCTCGAGCTACAATTGAATCTAACCGATGTATATTTGCGGATTCAATTAAATAATTTCGCTTCTGCAAAGAATAAAAATATTTGTGATTTTTTTCAAACTATTAGCGCGCTCGTTTTTTCAAACTATTAGCGCGCTCGAAGAAAAAAAAGGATTACGTTTGTTAATATTGCGAAGAGCGACGTAAATAAATCCCGAGCTGGGATTCGTGGTAAATAAAAAAAAAGTCGTTGCGCTAATTTAAATGACGATTAATTACGTAGATTACATGGCTCTCAGGAAATCACGTGGCCGCGTTTTCGGTTGATGCGAGGGAGAAACTTCGTTCAGAGAATAGTCGGAAATGTTCTGGGATTCTTCCCAGGATGACGCGCAATTAAAATAACGAAACACAACTGCTCTCACGTAATTCTGAAAGATCCATCTCTTCCCGCGGTTCGTACATTAACGAAGATATTACACCGCTGTCTGTGCTTGACCTCGTATTTAGGAGCCGGCAAATAAGAAGTTATAAGTATATGCGACACTGTGACGAGTCTCGACTTTTTCCAGAATATACGTACAACATGATATTTGAGCGTACATATTCTCAATATGATTTTTATTGAAATTTATCGGGTTTCTCGCGTGCAATTGAACTATCCCTTATCGAGTCTAATTTTATGAGAGGCACGTAATGCATTTCTCACATTCTTCATACTCCCTCCTTTATGGAAGTCGATTTTCCATGATCCAATTTTCATTATCACTCCACGTGAGTGATTAAAGACGAAAAACTATTAATAACAATAAAGATCTTGATGTAAAGTATTTTTTTTACGAAATTTGTCATTTAATTGTGCTGAATTACGAACCGTATTACGTGGACAGCGCAAAGATGCTTTAAGGATTTACGAGACGTCTTAAAAAGTAGTCACTATAGCCATTTTACGGAATCTTTCAGATGTTACGCTGTGCTCGGGAAATACTCTTCTCTCCGTTTTCGTTCTACTTTCAACAGTATAGCACTCTACGTGCAAATTTATCTTAAGAGTAATAAAAAAGAAATGATTTTAATATAATAATTGCAATTGCAATGGATGACCTAATAATGCCAGGGCGTCATAAGGCTGATACTTCCCGAAATTGTTTCGTAATGAACGAAGATTGTTAAAGCAAAATCGGAACTCTTTAAATATAACGGAAGGGTCTATCTTTTGTAATCAAGTTTATAAAACGAGTTTTATCATGTAATTTTAAATAACTATTTACGACGTTAAGAGAATCTTTTAAAAAAACGACGGGAAGGATTGTTTGACAAATTTTTGCTGTGTAATAAAATATAAAAGTACATATTAAAATAAATGATATATGTATATATATATATGTACGTATTATTTATTTAATATATTATGAAACATAAAGAGAGAAAGAGAGATAAAATTACATTATTACAATACATGCGAACAATATGTTTGTTACGTATATAATTATTAATATTATTATAAAAGAAATATTATTATAATAATTACAAATTATTTCCAATTTAAATATGTAAAACATGTTAACATACAACAAAAATATTACGAATCATTGAAAAAAGCATTTATTTTTCATGGCTGACAATATACTATAATATATTATCGAATAATTAATATCTTGCTTTAAATGAAAAATAAATCGCTTTAAACGATGATCGATCATCACGATAATATATAATCAACACTGCAATATTGATATAATTATCAATAAGGGAACCAATAATATTTTTTCCGCATTTATTTACAAATCAGATTTTTCACGAAATAAATAAACATTAGTCCTGTTTTCATTTTCTTTATCTCTCGTAAAGTTAATAGCGATGCGCGAGCAGAGATTTTAAAAGTTACTGAGAACAAAGGTTTTCTCGCGAATCTAGCGTCAAATTGATGGCGGAACGTAACACACCGTGCGACGTGAAGGCCAACGGAAGATTGTAACGTACCTTCTAAATTTAGTGATAGCCATTCGTCTAGGCACGAACCGGAGATATATGCAATATATACAACCGAGATAAGCCTCGCCAACAGAACAAATGTAAGTGCAGATTATACCGTAGGATATCAAAGCAGTTTACGTTACACACGACATATATACTGGACAATGTAACATTCACGAGTGTTCACGAGATGCATCCTTTCGCAGACAAAAGACACGTTTTGTGACGAAATATTCGTACAAAATGATATAATATAATGATAGTAAACAATCTGAATAAAAATCTTTCAATGCCTATTAGAGCCGACACAGGATATTATGTGTAATAATCAATTTATTAATGAACAATAAAATTGTATAATTATGACATCAGGTAAACATTTCGACCCTATTATTTGGGTCCTCTTCGGTACCAAAAAAACACAAAAAAAAATTATATAAATAAATGTGTAGAGTAACTATGTAACAGCAAGGTTGAAAGTTGCGAAGATTGTGTTATAAATGCATGACAAGAATTTGGCAGAATTGATGTCATGAATAAGGAAATGGGCTGACGTACATTTCAGAGATGCATCCCGTCATTAATTGAACAATCAATGACGATAGATTTGAAATAAAAATAATAGCTTTAATTACAATGTTTGAAAAATAAATTGAAGCGTGAATGCGCGAAGAAATAAAAATAGAAGCTTATTTATCATTTTTTCGGTCTATATATTTAAACAAAATTGATATAACAGTTTGAATTTGTCAAGAGATTGATGTTATTTCATAACAATGACAGAATGTATAACGAATTTAAATTCTAGCGATTGAGTTCACAGATGTCTGCATCAACCAGATAGCTGGTGGTTACCGATAGAGAGATTAGCGGGTATCGGTAAAAGCGTGCTGTTAAAGCTGCGGTTTATTTATTGACGCTTCAAATACTACAAAGCATGTATAGAACCGATATGGCTCTGAAATGCTCCTCGTAATTCTCATTACGTTATTAATACGTCATCGTTTTTGCTACCACACAACTCCAACTGTAACTATCACCTCGAAAGATTGATTGACTGGTGCCGAGGCCCATAATTTGGATTACGTCATCAACACGTCATCATTTTTACTCCCGCTTCGCTCCAACTGCCTCACCTCGTGAGGGTTGACTGGAGCGTTCACGTACGTAGCAATCGTAGCATTCGAAACAGTAAGGTCCTGCGCACAATAGCAGAAAAAAGGAATTAAGAATAAGAAATAATGGCTGCGTTTAGCGAACTCAACAATTGAGTGGGCGCTCGGTGCTATTGATGTATTCTTCCAAATCTAAAATGCTGATTGGATGATCTAAAAGAATACACCAATAACAGCGAGCGCTCACTCAATTATTGAATCCGCTGTACGCAGTCATTGATTTCAATCTATTAGAAATCGTGTATTCCGATGTATCCGATTTCTGATAAGTTAAAACCATTATTCTTTATTTCTAATTCCTTATTCCTTCTATTGTGCGCAGGGCCTAATAGACCAATCCAAACATAGCGTTTGGAGCGTAGCGTTCAGAACATTTGGAAGAAGCAAGTGGATCACAGCCTTAATTATACGCAAAATATATCAGGAATGTCAAAACTGTCAGGAGTGAATTGGAATAAACTAGGGGCGGAATCCATAGACGTTGCTTATAAGTTTGGAGACGGTCTTAAGTAGTGCTTAAGATGTCAACCAATCAGAAGTCAACTAATGTGAATTAATCAGGAAACCGTATAAGCAACTTAAAGATATTGCATAAAATGGTTCTAAAATAAGAACGAACTATGAATTTCGGGGCTACAAATGCTTCGAAGCATTTTTTGATTAGTCAATTAATGAAATCCTCTCTTCCAATTGAAATAATTAAATGTTTCAAAGCATTTTATAGCGCCAAGTGGATCGCATCCCAGATTAACCCCGCAAACACAATAGAGTAGTAAAGCTTAATAGCGTTTTCGGCCCGATCGAGTTTGCACCAACCTGGGTTGGATTAATCTTTTCTATTGGTTGATGTCACACGCTCTACCAATAGGAGAGCGCAAAACGTCATTAATCCAACCCAGGTTGGTGCAAACCCGGTCGGGCCGAAAACGCTATAAGTTTATTCGCGTCACATGCTCTAACATGTTCCAACATACTCCTACTATAGCTCCTACTCACTCTATCAAGCGCGTTGGAGTGAGTAGGAGCTATGGTAGGAGCATATTGGAACATATTGGAGCATGCGACGCGAACAAACCACTTACTATTCTGGCTGTGGACGATTTGGACGCTTTCAGTACTTCTATCCTTATTTTACGTCTAATGAACGATAAAGACAGAATGATGATTACAAGCGCTTAAGTCCGGATCTACAATAGGTGTTTTATGCCTTATGCCGTAAGAAACTGACCAATTACAGTCGAATCCGAGAAGAATAAGCGACTGTGATTCGCCCATTTCTTATGGCTTAAGGCTTAAAACCCTATTGTAGATCCGGGGTAAAACGCGTGAACGTTCAAATCGATCGCAACCTCTATTAAGGTTTGTTTGCGTTGCATGGTCCAACATACTCCAATGTGCTCCTGTTATAGCTTCTACTCACTTCAACAAAAGCTTAGAATGTGTAAATGCTATAGTAGGAGCATTTTAGAGCATGTCAGAACATGCGACGCAAAAAAAACTTCGGTTTGTTCGTGTCGCATGTTCCAAATTAACTCAAAGAGCACTTGGATCACAGGTAAGATGGCGGTTGAAGCAATTGGATTCATGTGCCCCAACGTTCAGTTGCTGGGGCGCGATTCCGTAACTGTCTTTACATGCCTACCGACAGTTGTCGGTAGGCGTATAAAGACAGTTAGAGGCTCCGCACAATAAGTCCGGATCTACAATAGGGTTTTAAGCCTTAAGCCATAAGAAATGGGCATTCGCCTTTCACAGTCGCTTATTCTTCTCGGATTCGACTGTAATTGGTCAATTTCTTACGACTTAAGGCTTAAAACACCTATTGTAGATCC
>NW_017298332.1:307484-309517 GCF_001594075.2 Trachymyrmex cornetzi
CCCCCCCCCCCCCCGGCGAATTTGCAACTTTGCGCATATCAAGGCTAGAGTCCTAGATTTATCAGAGAGGCGCAACCGGCTTAATTCAGTATGACAAAGATGCTAAGGAGAGTACTAAACATGGCCGACATGCTATAAAACTGCCTTTAAACTATGTCAAACAAGATAAACCGTGTAGGATAATGTGAGATAGAATGTATAGGATAAAATGAAATAGAAATATGTCACTAGTACTATAAATGGCTGCCAAGTCACGCAATTGGTCAGATTGCAACAGCGAATCAGAATGCATAACACTGGTTGCGCCTCTCTGATAAATCTAGGACTGTAATCAAGGCTACGTTTCAAAACTTTCTCTCAGAAAAAGATTTTACTTTATATGCTATAGTATGTATACATTACGTGCACTACATATTTCGAGTAAAATTTTGGGAGGGTTCCGATTGCACACATCGCATATTGCACACATGTATCGCTGATTGGCCAATTTAAAAATAAAATAAGATCATTAGAAAAACAGTAAAAAATTACTAGGCACCAGTTGATAAGAGTGGTGTGTACAATCAGAACTGTAGGCAAACGGGATTCTTCCAAAATTTTCCTAGAAGAGGAAGTTTTGGAACGTAGCCCAAGAGTAGAGCAAGCTTTCGTTTTCACTGAAAACGCGTCGAATAAGATTTATTTCTTTAAGGGCCGGTTGTTCTACCTTTTGGTAAATTTTATCTGTTGGGGGGGGTGATCCCGATTGATCACGGCTCTATTGGACACCACCAATCACAGCGACCGGTGCTTAGGAGCTTTCTAGTCTCAAGCGCTGTGAGTGGCTCGTGTCCAATTGAACCGTATCCAACTGGGTGTCACCCTCTGTTGGGTAAGTAGCAAGATTACCCAATCATATGCGCGGATGGACAAATTTACTTAACAGGTAAAATTTATCAAAAGGTGGAACAACTAGGTCTAAAGGCCATTCTACATTGGTCATATCATAAACATTGTAAGTCACAAGCTTGTTATTTCAGCCAATCCGATGCTTCAATTTTAAAGTCGTATGATACTTAAGACGCTTCCGACGCTACGATACGACCAATGTAAAATGGCCTTAATGCTGGTTTCACACTACATCCGATTTGCGTCGTACGACGCTCTGCAACCAATCAAAAAACAAGATTCGGATGATATGAAGCAAAATCCATCGGAATCCTGTTTTCTGATTGGTTGCAGAGCGTCGTACGACGCACGTCGGATGCAGTGTGAATCCAGCATAAGGGGCTGCTGAATCGACGGTCAAACTTGATCGAAGTCGATAGTACAGACTTTTTTATATTCCAAATTCGATAATGGTGACATCTTTCATTTATTACTTATACTCATTATATATCGTTGTGTCTCGCTCAAACGCATTCATATGTCCTTATCTAACATACGCCATCTCTTAGAAAGAGATCAACTAAAATACTTCTCGGTTTCATGGCTTCATGTCAAATTCATTCGTAATATACAAACGAAATCTTCGGCGACTCTTTTCTCTTATACTAAAGCCCCTACCACGTTTCTACAAGCATAGGATTGTTCTTTCAGATTTTCTGCAATTCGCCAATTACTTTTTATGAACTTGCAAGGTCTGGAACCCTTATATGCAACACATATTAAGGCCCGTCTACAATACACGGAGTAAGAAGGAAGAGTAAGAAATTGACCAATCACAGTCGAGTATTCTTCTCACATTCGACTGTGATTGGTCAATTTCTTACTCTTGCTTCTTACTCCGTGTATTGTAGACGACGCCTTAGGTTTATTCGCGTCGCTTACTCTAAATTATCCCAGAGAGCACTTGGATCATCGGTAAGATGATGTTGGAGCAATTGGATTCATGTGCCTCAACGCTCGGTGACACGAACGGATTTAGGAGGGGTGATCCCGATTGATCACGGCTCGATTGGACACCACCATTCATAGCGACCGGTGCCTAGGAGCTTTGTAGTTTCAAGCGCTGTGAGTGGCTCGTGTCCAATTGAGCCGTGTCCAACTGAGTG
>NW_017298332.1:309714-310753 GCF_001594075.2 Trachymyrmex cornetzi
AGGGCCTGATCACAATAGAGGAACAGGAATTAGATATTAAGATTTTAACTTATCAGAAACTGATTACATCGGAATACACGGTTTCTGATAGGTTGAAATCTTAATATCTAATTCTTGTTCCTCTATTGTGCGCAGGCCCTAACATGCCCCAATCGCACCATCTTCTGAAGGCCCGTCTACAATACACGGAGTAAGAAGTAAGAGTAAGAAATTAACCAATCACAGTCGATTATTCTTCTCACATTCGACTGTGATTGGTCAATTTCTTACTCTTACTTCTTACTCCGTGTATTGTAGACGGGCCTTGAGGTGAAGCAAATAGAGCATGCTCTTAATTGACCCATGGAGTATGCTTTAACGCGACGCGAACATCTACGTCGCCATATTGGTTCCGGTGACGCGAACGTATTGGAACACATTGGAATGAACAGGAGCATATTGGAGCGTGCGACGCGAACAAACCTATTGTGACGTGTCGACTTAGACTACAGAAGCCGATAACAATACTGTAAGTCTTCAATTTTCTTTCGTTTTTCGTATTCAATTGTAGCTGGCGAATTACATTGTTGTCGATACTTTAATTATGGAGAAGGACTTTTCAATCCATAAACACAATTAAGAGAAAAGAGTTTTTAATAATTAATGGTAAAACAGGACACTGTACAGATAAGCCATAACCTAAAATTGTACGAGCATTGGGACGTATTCAGAGCACGCTCTACATCTCTAGTTATACGTATATACACCCAAGGACTTCGATTCTTTCCCTCGGTTACATTTTTACTTAGAACATATACTACTGGAAGCGGAATTGCATATCTACACATATACCAAACGTGAAGCCAACATCTGTACGAGAGAGAAAGGTATATCCTAAATGTTCGCAATGCGCATGCGTAGTACCATCGTCTGTGTGAATTGTACGGCGTGAGCCACTAAACAACTCATGGTATAAGGATAAGGGTATGCTCACGCGCATGCGACCAATCAAAATTGTCGAAGTGTGACGTCACACAACAAGCGGTAAATTTAAAACTGC
>NW_017298332.1:312496-312730 GCF_001594075.2 Trachymyrmex cornetzi
TCAATAACTCGGTGGAAAAAAATCGTACAACAATCAATAAAAAAGGAAATTGAAGGTAAAGATTCACTCTTTCGACTGCTGTAAACCGCATTTTCGTGTTATTTTTACCTCACGCCATAGACCTTTGTAAAGTGTCTACAAAATTATACGATATGTTTTAGATTTGACAAATATCCATTTGTGTCCGTATAGCTCCGTCAAAGATCAGTTAGATTGAAATATCAATTACTGATT
>NW_017298332.1:313166-313756 GCF_001594075.2 Trachymyrmex cornetzi
TTTTGGAAGAAGGGTACAGTGTGCGTTATGTAGCGCAACGTGTCGGTGTATCCGTATCTGTATAAATACAGATCTAAATAAATAGAGCGTGGTTACGATATCAAGAGACAGGACAATACACTAGACGTCAAGGAAATGACCGTCGTCGTATAACAACAGTTCGACAAGATCGAGAAATTGTTCGCCACGTTTTGAGAAGATGAACGATTACTGCAAGGTGTGTTCGACGTGAAGTTCTTACTTTACATCATGTCAGCGAACAAACGATTTGTCGTCGCTTAAGGGAGGTGAGTCTTCGTTCTCGCTTTCATGCACAGGTGCCAAGACTTACATTTGCACATCGTTAGGCTCGT
This sequence comes from Trachymyrmex cornetzi, assembly GCF_001594075.2. NCBI lineage: Eukaryota > Metazoa > Arthropoda > Insecta > Hymenoptera > Formicidae > Trachymyrmex > Trachymyrmex cornetzi. Next base: position 313,520 of record NW_017298332.1, read on the forward strand.
CTTCAATTTGCTCAAAATCACATAAATTGGACCGCGAGGCAATGGAGAAACATTTATTTTTTGGACGAGTCGCGTTTCTGCCTTTACGGCAATGATGCTCACATACGCACTTGGCGCCGACAAGGGGAGCGTTATGATTTGTTTAACGGGTTTCATGTTTACACGGGATTCGTGTTTAACGGGTTTCAGTCGGAAATGCGTTTTAATAAGATTCTATTGGTTTTAATCGGAAATACG
>NW_017298332.1:313903-314332 GCF_001594075.2 Trachymyrmex cornetzi
CGAGACAAACTGAATTAGTAATTTTGCCACCTCCAGCAATGACGGCTATTCGCTACGTGAATAATGTTCTCCGGCCTCAAGTATTGCCTCTGCAGCATCTGTTACGTCGAAATTTTATATTCATGCAGGACAATACTCGGCCCCATACGGCAAATGTAACGCAGCGGTTTTTTGAGCGACATGGCATCACATTGCTCCATCATCCTGCTAATAGTCCGGATTTGAATCCGGATTGAACACATTTGGGACGAGATGGAACGACGATTAAGATGCCGCGAAGAACAGCTACGAAATTTGTATGAGCTGTGAGAAGCGCTTAGGCAGATTTGGAACGAAATTCCAGTAGCCTTCATGCAGAGATGTGTAAACATGCGACAACGATTGTAAGCGGTCATCAATCAGAGAGGAGGAAACACAATATTAAATACA
>NW_017298332.1:315202-319390 GCF_001594075.2 Trachymyrmex cornetzi
CATTTGAATGTGGAAGAGAAAACACTACTTCGATTAAAGACTCTAAAGTTGAAAACATTTTGTCACCGTTACTATCTTTAAATTCTAATATTTTTCTCCACATTTCTTCAATATCTAAAGAACTTAATTCTTGTTTTTCAATATCATTAAACATGGAGGGCAGACTTCTCCATTCAAACGCTAATTTTGTGATATCAATTTGCCCAATCAGCCCTATGCGTACAGCAATATCAGTTAAATCTTTAATTTTAATTCTGCTTTCGTTGTATAATGCTATTTTAGGATCTATGAAAGTTAACATTTCAAAAAAAGTGTCTTTATATGGTAAACGTTTTAACATTTCTTTAACTGCTGTTTTATAAAACTGTAAACATTTTAATTTAATTTCTTGTACACATTCTGAAGATTGTTCTGCCAAAAGACTCACATTCCGGCCCTACATATATGTTATATAGATCTTGTATATTTTTTTCATCATCTACGTTTAAAGTAGTGATGTCCGCCAAAGCCTCGGGAATTATAAAATTTTGTGCAAACTGTTTAATTAATTTTTGGCTACGTTCAAATAATTTATGGATCAATACTGTGCGTGATTGAAAAAGCGCGTTAAAGGTATTAAAGATATGTAAAACGTATTTTAAAAATAACAAATAAATTTTAATTGTAACATCGTTTAAATGTACTAAAATTATTTCTGCGGATTGTAACTTGTCCTCTGTTACTGCTAAAATAAAGTAACTTTTTAAAACGTCCCAATTATCTAAAAGTCTACTAACGCAATTGTGCAAAACAAGTCATCTCGTATTTGATAATTTTAAGAGTTTATTTTTTTCAACTTCAAAAAATTCTTGAAATTCGCGTAAAATTGCACATCTTTTTGCACTGCCCGAAATATAAGTAACAACGTTTCTAATCAAATTTTCGCAAGATTCAGGTAACTCTTTACAAGCTTTACTAGCTATAATAGCGGAAGAATGGCAAATACATTTTAATAATACTAATTCCGATACTTCTGATTTTAAATGAGATGCAAAAGAATTATGACGTCCTATCATGACTGAAGCGTTATCACTTGCCATTCCAATAACATTTGTAAGAGAAATATTATTTTGTTGTAAAAGCTTTTTAAAACTTTCAAAAATATTTTTCGCCGAACAATTTGTAGCATCTAAAAATATTAGGTCTAATAGTTGGGTTTTTACTTTTTTATCTATCGGTGATACGTATCGTACAAGAACACACATAAGTTTAGTATCTGCAATATCAGTACTTTCATCTACTAGAATTGAAAATTTATGATTTTTTAAAATATCGACAAGTTTCTCTGTTTCACGTTTAGCAATAACCTCTTTAACTATTTTTGTACATTTAGTTCGAGCCAGTGAATGATCTTGTGCAATTTTCGAATCTATATAAATACTTTTCAACAAAGGTATCAAGTGATCCGCAGTATAAAATGCAGTATTGTGCTCAGCAAAAAATGCTGCTAATTTTATTTCTGCACGTTTGACATTTTCTGCATGTAAATTGTCACTATTATTATTGTTGTTATCACTATTATTATTATTATTACCCAGGCTTTGACAATTTACTTTCTCTATATGTTTGGCCTTTAGCGAGTGGCGCATTAGATCCGTTTTGGTACATCTGATGGACTTTTTGCACAAAAGACAAAATGCCTTATTTTCCGTAGGATGAGGTGTCAACCATCCTTTAAAACAATTTTCATCTAACCATGAATTTTTTAATTTTCTTTCTTTTTTAATTGTTCCTTTTGAAGCCATGTTAAAAAAATGTCTAATATACGTGCATACATGCAAAATAAAATGTTGTTTAATTAATATATTGGTAATTAGAATATATAATAGAATTAATTTAACACTAAAACCGCGAATCTAATTACAAACAAGAAATAAATTCAATCGCGGTTCAAGTTAAATCTGACTTTTTACGAGGGAACGTTGTCACCATCTACGTGAACAAAAAATAATTGGAAAAGTAAAACTGAATAGGTAAAAAACGGCAGCGGTTTTAGTGTTAATAAAAATTCACTTAACGTAACTACTTACGTCTTACCTTATGCCAACATTGCTAAATTTTACCCTCCCCGATCCAATGGAAACAAGATAACTGAAGAATATCGCCAACGAACAACATATCTTAGCCCGAGCATGCCAAAAACACCAAAATCTTTCGCGCCAACTTATAACTGACTCACACGCCGCTGCATCAGCTGCTGCTACCATTGCGCATGCGCCAGAAAAGCGACACATCTAGCAACACTGAGTAGTATATGTTCTAAGCTTGTTTAAAACTTCCAAAAATTCGGATTATTTCGTCTTTACATTAAACCTCTCATTGGACATCGCTCGTCGATCATCGCTAATCGCGTCCAGTGTGCAGTAGGCATTACTTTACACGCTCCGACGCAATTGTAATACTTTCGATTCGATTGTCGCACTTTTCGTCGTGAATATACGACTTTTCTAATAAGACATGGTTCTCGCAGTGTTTGTTAAAGAATAAAGCCAGTGATCGATATTTATACATGACTGTTTATTCGAATTTCTTAAACCACGTCTTCGGTTCCCATTCTGCGCAACTTCACTCCTTAGTGGAAAAATACAGTTATTGAAGAAGACGTTCTTTATTTAAATAAAGACACTTTTAAAATATACTTTATATCTACAAAGCAATTTTAAGTGTGAACGCATTGTACCCCTGACCAACTACCTCCTCCGAATTATTTGCACGTGGCCTTCGCGAAGCAAGGCGAAAGAAGTGGACCCGGGCAGCATCGACCACCGAACCTGTTGTGGAATCGACGACGCAATCTAGCAGTAAGATATAACTCCATTTTCTAGCCCACGTGGCCCGCCGCGTGGGCTTAACGACATGCAGTCGAAAGCAGCCATATTTGACGCCATAGCGTCATCTCATTCCGCTACTGCGTGACACATCAACGTTCCGTGAGTGACCAATGTGCGAGTGATAGCACATAGGGTGCGTTCCGTTTCTCGCATGATGCGCATAATGCATCGTTTATCCTTGTTGCTCACCAAATGTTAAACAAGGACAATGGATGCATCATGCGCATCATGCGCGATACGGAACGCACCTATAGTGCGTGCATTCCTTTATGCAGCGGTTAGCGCAGTGAGTATCATTTAATCTTTATTCAACACTCGGTGAACAACAAGGATAAAGTAATACTTCTACGCTAACCGCTGCATAAACGAATGCACGCAATATATAGTACGTGGCCGTGGGGAGGATTCCGTTTGCCTACAGTTCTGATTGTACACACCACTCATATCAACTGGTGCCTAGTAATTTTTTACTGTTTTGCCAATGAGATTATTTTATTTTTAAATTGGCTAATCAGCGATACATGTGTACAGCATACGATGTGTGCAATCGGAGCCCTCCCGTGGCCGAGCAGACCGCGAAATAGGTCAAGTATAATCGAGGGATGACTCGCTGTTAAGGGGATGCTGGAGTGACAGTCGAAGTTAATCGAAGTCGATAGTACAGACTTTTTTAAATTCCAAATTCGACAATAGTGACATCTTTCATTCATTTCTTATACTTATTATATATCGTTGTGTCTCACTCAAGTGCATTCATCTGTCCTTATCTAACATATTGCAACGCCATCTCTTAGAAAGAGATCAACTAAAATACTGCTCGGTTTCATGGCTAAACAGTCATACATCGTCGATTTCTCACGCGCTAGACACACAATTTCATTCCTTGCGCTAATCTTTTTATTTAGGCGTCAAAACTTAATTCTAAAGATACGACTGTAATCGTCTATTTATTCTACATGTGCTCCTGCCCTAATTTCGAGCATATAACGTGCATATAATTTTTTCACGAAGTAAATGTTTGGTGAGCTGATAGCACATGGATACAGGAATCTGTAATTTATTATTTTTCCCAGTTTTCGACACAAAATACACCAGAAGCAGGTACATTAGCACGGATATTTCAATCGTGGAGAAGGTATTTTTATTCTGTGCAACTAATTCGAAGAACCGCGCAATGGTTCTTTTCATGGAGCGAAGTTTCGCTGGCGAAGCTACTCCTGCTTAGAGTCCTAGATTTATCAGAGAGGCGCAACCGGCTTAAGTCAGTATGACAAAGGTGCTAAGGAGAGTACTAAACATGGCCGACATGCTATGAAAC
>NW_017298332.1:319467-331738 GCF_001594075.2 Trachymyrmex cornetzi
TAGAAAGACGATTAGAGTGAGAGGCAGGAATAATAAGATCGTTCTTTCTCTGTTTACTATTGTTTCTAACTAGTCTGATTGGTTGTTGGATTAACAACAACCAATCAGGCTTCAGTAAACAGAGAAAGAACGATCTTATTATTCCTGCCTCTCACTCTAATCGTCTTTCTACCCCCACCATTGCCATCAGCGATCCATTCTAGATGTCGATGGACGTGAAGGATAATGTAAGATAGAATGTATAGGATAAAATGAAATAGAAATATGTCACTAGTACTATAAATGGCTGCCAAGTCACACAATTAGTCAGATTGCAACAGCGAATCAGAATGCATAACACCTGTTGCGCCTCTCTGATAAATCTAGGACTCTACTGGAACCCTAATTGGTTTCAGGTGGCGCGGTATGTAGAAGAAACCAGAAACTAGAAGAAGATTCTAGAAACTTTGGGAACCAATTCAGACGAGATCTGGCCGTATTGTCTCCCAACCTTGGAACCATTCAAATAATAAGAAGAAAAAGAAGATATAATCCACCTTAAGAAGACATTGAATATTGCATTATGTACAAAAGGTATTACAATTATCAATATTAAGATTTATTCTTTTTTTGATGAATGAAAGTAAGTTTGTATTAATGTTATTTGTAGCGATGTAATAGCGAATTTTCACAACGAGACAATTGCTTTTTTAAAAACTATTCTAGTGTAATTTTTCATAAAGCTATGTGTGCCTTCCATCAAGCGACAAAAATTAACACGGTGTGACACGATGGATCATTACATCTTTGTTCTTTGTAATGTTAAATAAAAGATGACCGCGTAATCACTGTGTCGCACTGTATCGCTTGTTGGAAGGCACACTATGACTATTTCAAGTTTTGCGTTTACTCAAGAATTTTGAAAATTACTGAAAATGTCAATAATTCATCATTCCTCGAATTTTAAAAAGAAATATTAAAAAAAATTGTTTTCTTTCATGGAATCAAATTACAAAGTACATACTATAATATTTTGCAGGCGATTTTTTTTTTTAATAATTCGATAGCGACTTATAGCTGATTTTATGAAAAATGTCAAAATTGCATATGTAACATATTGTTTAATCCATTGTCGAATTGTCGAATTAAAAATTATCGTAGAATAACGAAATCAGTCCCATTAAAAAGCTGAATATTTCAGCTTTTCAACGCGTTTCGGCCAATTTCTGTACGATAATTCGTTCAAAAGTTATATTTTTTGTGCGCGCGTGCGACGCTCCATTTCGCTTGGCATCTTGTCGACGCGCTCCGCAATTTCACTACGCAAAGCGCATCTTGCATAATTTCTTACGTGAAAAGTATTGCTCGTTCGACCAAAACTTATAGAACCTTTTCTGTGTAAAATTTTCCGCTCTTTAATTTTTCTCTCTTATATTTTCTTGATAAAATTTATTTTTATCGAGATCCCAGGTAGTAAAGTTCGTCGTTTTGGCGTCAAATTCAAGTCATGTTAGTACAAATGACATCAAGTGACTAAAAAGTGACCATAGGTTTTATTCGACGTCATTTCGTGACGTCAGTATGATGGCATTTCATGACGGCTGATCTCATTTTCGTAACGTCATTCCGTGACGTCATATTGACGTCATAAGTCGCATATTTGGTAGTATAATAGTCCAAGATATAACGTTCACCGATGACATCAATCGTTTGTGACAGTCGAACGTCAATCTGACTTCATTAAGATATCAGCAATGATCAATAAAGACTCAAAATATGACGTCAAAATGACAAACTATGCTACCTGGGATATTTGTAAAAACCGTAATTTGAGCTCTATTTGTTTATTTATTTTTCTTAGCGGCCACTGTACAATGGTAAACTTTTTGTCTCCTTCGAATAAATCCAAGAATTCATCAAGTTGCAGTTTTTCTGAGCTTCCTGTAAAGTATACTAAGAAGTCTTTGTTATACTGATCACACATAATAATATTTACTGTTATTTCGTTTAATAAATTTTATATTTTATCTTGCAGGATGAAATAATAATAATCATATTAAGAAACTTAGACTTAATATCATTATGCCGCGTGAGGGAAGTAAATAAGCGTTTTAATAATTTAGCACAAGACCATCTGCTTCATACAAGTTTAAACTTGGAACCGTATTATTGCATTATTAATACACAGGCATTGAATTATTTAGCACCTAGATGCAAATATTTACGACGATTGAATCTTTCACTCTGTAATGATATTTCTGACGATATTGGACAATTTCTTGTTTCTCATGGTAGTCTCTTAACGCAATTACAATTGAATCACTTAAAGATCTACGATAATACCATACTTGAAATTTCGAGAATATTTGAAAGGTATGTATACAAATGATTATTATAAGCATGAATAAATTGTATGATCAATACATATATATTTTTCTTAGAATTAAGTCTATTCTATTGTTACTGGATAAATGATGCCGGATTTTCATATCTCGAAAATCTGAAGTACCTGGAGTATTTGAATGTTGACGAGACATATATAACTACCGAAACTCTTTGCAAGATACTGCGAAGAAATACACGGATGCGTCACTTATATATAGGAGGCGAAGACGAAAATCTGAATCCTGATAAAATTGTAATGGAATTGAGAAATTCCTGTCCAGATTTGGAAAGCATAAAGTTACGGTATAATAGAAATGTACTTGCACGCTTCAATATTCTTACATCAAAAGGTATTAAGTACCTTGCTGACTGCAAAAATTTACGAGAAGTGTATTTGGATTGGTGGTACGTATTGTGTTACACTTTCTTTGAAAATACATGTTCTGCCACACTTTTTATGTATTCCTCATTTGTTTATGGGATGACAAATCAAACCTGAGATTTTACTAACTAATAAGTCTATTGTTCTCATATGGATCTATGCGTCATCCTAGTTTTTTAAAAACAAACACAAATTATCATATTCATGAAAATTTTTATATTTCGCTTGTATCTTGAAATAGCTGTGTTGTCCTGTTTACCATTGAAGAGCCATAATAATATTATTTTTTTTAGTAACTGTTCTGGTGCTAGCTTCTTCAGAGTGTTTTCCTCCTGTCAACACTTGGAAAGAGTCTCCCTGTACTATTGTGAAGGTTTGACTGAACGTGATATAAGAGCACTAGCATTGTGTAAAAATTTAAAAAAGTTAGATTTAACGGGCATACTGAGATGTGTGACATCTGAGATATGTCACACAATTTTCATGAATTGTCATAAATTGGAGATGATTAATCTCCGCTATAGTAACATTGCCAAATGCTTGATTCTGCAGTGGCAGCAAAAATACACGCACATAACCATTACAGCATGAAAATGTCTGACAAGTAAATCTACGGAGGTGTCACTCACTGATTTTAATGAAACTGCATATTTATAGAACTTTGAAAAATATTTGACACGTATATCTTTTTATCTGCAATGGTCCACTCTGAAGGGTGAAAACTACCCCTAGAAAGGTAAAATAAGTTGAAAATTTTAAAAAGTAAAATGTGTTAGGAGGTTTTTGGGATCACTGAAACTGAATCTCATGTCAAAAGTATAAACTGTAAAATGGCTGACCCAATATGGCGTCCAGATACATTGAAATTTTTATTAGTTTTTATCAAAGTGAGTAAATTTTAAGAATTCTTGTCATCACAGAATTAAAATTTCCGATTTTTGGATCGATTATTTTAAATATGGTATTAAAGATTTAAAATTCAAAATGGCGGTCTCAATATGGCAGCTATATACGTTAAAATTTATAATTTTTGCAAAAAATGTATTGATACAAGGTCCTTACCTTGCTTTTTTACAGTGAGTCCCCTTGCCTTTCACCTTTCGGGGTACGATTTTTTTTCAACTTTGTTGAAAAAACCTAAACATCAGACCGCTCCTATCTACAATGTACGTATGTGTCTGTGAAAACGGAAAACGTTTGTGTACGCCCGCCGCGTTTACTCATGATCGCACGTGGCACGTAGAGAAAACTTCAAATTTCATATTTTTGACATAAGATTTAGTTTCAGCGACCCTAAAAACCCCTTAACCCATTTTACTTTTTAAAATTTTTTAACTTTTTTTTATTTCATATACGAAATAGGTATTTGGACGCCATATTGGATCGGCCATTTTGAATTTCATACTTTTGACATAAGATTCAGTTTCAGCGACCCCAAAAACCTCCAAATACATTTTACTTTTTAAAATTTTCAACTTATTTCACCTAATATGTTACATCTATCCGTTACCTTTAAGGTAACGGATAGTTTTCACTCCTCAGAGTGGACCGTTGCAGATAAAAAAAAACACATGTCAAATATTTTTCAGTTTTACAAATATGCAAAATTTCATTAAAATCGGTGAGTGACACCTCCGTAGGTTTACTTGTGAGTCCAATTAGGATAACTATCCCTATTAGTGTGCCTTTTAGCCAACTTGCTTATTACTGAATTAATTATTAAATATTGTAGCTTTAATTTTATCTGCTTGCAATCAATATGGGTTTTTAACTATTTCTTTTTCTTATAATATTTCTTTAATCTAAAAAATGTTAATACTTTATAATATTTTTGACAAAAATAAAAAATTTTAAGGCCTCTAAAAATAAAAGACTAAGGCCTCGGTAGTCTAAAGGCTTAGGACGCTCGCACGGTATGCAAGAGATCCGGGTTCGACTTCCGGCCGAGGTAATATTTTTCGTAATAAGAATTAATTATTTACAGATTTTAATATTTTATTCGTCATTATTAAGATCGTTTCGAAGATGCGAATAAGCATAAAAAATTTATTAAATTGCTAGTCAATTTAACTCGTGATATTACTGCGGTAGTTTAGTAGAGTTAGCTTTTCAAGACCGAAAATTTTTCGGCGCGCGTTTCTGTGGGACTACATACATAATATATAAATTCACATAAGAATCATACAAGCATTAAGATCCAGCTAGACCGTTTAAAGCTTTGATTTCTATAGTTTCGGTTATCACATGTATACGGTCCTATAATATATTGTATTAATAAAAAACTTGTTTTTGTAAGTCCTCCAAGCGGCGATGGCCCTATTAATGTGCCCCCAATTTGTGTGCCAATCCACATTTGACTCATTTTAATATATAGTTACTAAAATAGATTATAAATTTAAGCTAATTGTTTATGTTAATATTACATAAATCATTATTTCAATTACATTTATTTTAAAGTACATACTCATAACACAACATTCTCAGCTCCAATACAGGGCACATTAATAGGGACAAGCTTAAAATCTTGCGGTACATATTACTGGATTCACATAAATTCCTCATATATATATATATATATATATATATGTAAATATTATCTTTTGAAAAATATTTAAAATACTTTAATACTCAAAAAATAAAATATTATCTTCGGTATCGTATATATTAATAATTTAACTTAACAAGAAAAAAATATTTTTTCTTATTTATTCGTGCTAGTTTTCTTTATGACTTATCGAAATACAAAAGTACAATAATAGGGACAGGGGCACAGTAATTCGCTTTATCAGAGAAAATAAATAAAATATTCTGAAAATTTTTCCTAATATTCTTTAGACTTATAAAATGCTATAAATAACATTAAAATGTTATCGTTTAAGTTTATTTTGCTATGAATTTGATTTAAATATCGTTATATATATAGTCAACATTATGAATCCAGTAATCGCGAATGATTGGTCGTGACGTCATTATTAGCTATTTCGGCGGATAGTCAACAGCAATCGAATATAAGACGCGTTGTTTTGATAACTTTGTCGTTATTATTAAAAAAAACAAGAAATGTGTGATAGTAATTTTGTGAAGGAGCAATCAAATAATTTTCCTAAATAATAGCATTTTTCATTGGCAAAATTAGTGCGCACTCAGTGCACATTAAAGCTGTTATACATACACTATTCTAATCTAAATATAAAAGTGAGATATCTCAATTGATAAAATGCCCAAAATTTATTTTATCAAATAGCACAATAAAATGTATCGAATATTTCATGGTTTAATTCATTTATATATTATTAAACGTATATCTTTACGTCGATTTTTGTACAACGGCTTTAAAGTGCACTGAGTGCACACTAGTTCTGCCAACGAAAAACGCTATAAGTTTTAACGGGAATGATTGCTGATTATTTTAAATAAATAAATATAATAAATAATGAATGCTACAATATAACCGAATCAAGTGGAGCTAAAATGAAAAGGTAAACTAGTTAATGTTTGTTAATAATGTTCAAATACGAGATCAGTATAATAGTAATTTGCTTAAATTTATTTAATAATAATAATTGTATGTACATTCTTTACTCAAAATGCTCAGAATATAATCCTTGAAACTTAACGTACAAAAATTACTAGTAGCTCTTGTTCTTTATTGTAGATCAGAACGAGTAAATTATGACTCTACAGGACTTGGTTAGGTGGCGCGAGTGTGGATGCATGCGTGGGAATGTAGTAGATTTAGAGGCGAAAATAAGAAATTTAGGTGCAGAGAGCAACAAGCTAGGAGGGTTTAGAAACGGCACAAATAAAGGTGATTGATTCTATACAAAGAGGGAGCGGTGAGAGACGAGGTAAGGCGAAGGGCGGCAGAAGGTTATGGCTTCGAGAGAAACGAGCGGCTCGTCAGGAAAAGGGGGTACGGGGAGAGGCAAGGCGGTTGACTACAAACGGAGGAGGTTGACGACGGAGATGAGGGGCACGGATAGTGTGAAAAAGGTAACATTAATTAGAGGACGAGATGGAGGAAGGGATAGAGAGGAGAGGAGCAAGAGAGGAGGAGGAGTACAGCATAGGGGAAGAAATTAAATTAATGAGAGAAAAAAGAAGGGCTTTTATAGAAAATATAAGGGAGGAAAGAAGAAGTGTTATGGAAAGTCTAAAAGTCAAGGAAAGACTCTGGGAAGAAAGGATTAGGGGGATAGAAGAGAAAATGATAGAAAGGGAGAATAGAGTAAAGGAATGGATAGAGAAGGCAGAGGGAAAGTTTAGGGAGAGAGAGGAAGAAGGTAGAGGGATAAAGGAAAGGTTAGATGAGATAGAGAAGAAGATGGGACAAGGTTATACACTAAGTGAGGGAGAGGAGGGGGAGAAGGGAGGAGTGTATATGATAGGGGGGAGAATGTATATAGTAGAACAGGGAGCGTATGCAGTGGAAGATGGTCGGAAGGAAGCATAGATAGGTTAAGTGGGGAAAAGATAGGGGCAATAAGAAAGCTGATGGGGGAGAAAGAGCGTGAAGAAAGGAAGTGTAATATTGTAATCAAGGGGTTTGACTGGGAAGGAAATAAAGAAATAGAAAAGGGTAAAGAAAGGGCGGAGAAATTTATAAAGGAGAAATTAGGGGTGGATACAGAGGTAATCAGCTGGAGGATGAATGGTCCGGTGGCGATTATTAGAGTACGTAATGAAGACATGAAAAACAAAAACAAATTAAGGGGAGGAAGAGTTTTCTTTGAGAATGATCTAAGTTTTGAGGAGAGAGGACACAGGTGTTGATAAATAAATGGGGAAAAACTCAAGGAAACAAAGGGGAAGATATTAAAATAGGATACGGAAGAGTAAAAATAAAAGGGGTATGGAAAGCTTGGGATGAGATAGAAAGGGAGGAAGAAGGGAAAAGGGAAAAGGAAAATAATAATAGAGTTTGTAGGGAGAGAGAGAGGAGTGACAAGGTGGAGGTAGGAAGGATGGATAAGGAGAACCAAAATCAAAATCAAAATTTAGGGTAAGCCAAGGAGGAAAGGTAGGAAAAGGTAAAAGGGAAAGAGTTAGAGGGGAGACACGAGGAAAAAGGAATAGGAAGGAGAACAAAAGGGGAGGAAATGTGATATTTTGGAACACTGCGGGAGTAAATAACAAGGATAAAGAATTTTGGAAATATATAGGAAAATTTGAGTTTGTAAGTTTATGTGAAACATGGTTAGAGGAGGATGACTGGAAGAAGATCGAGGGGAAGTTACCTAGTTCACATAAATGGGAGTGTGTATACGCGCGGAGGGAAAAGAAAAGAGGTAGGGTTAAAGGGGGATTTATAAATGGTTTAAGGAAAGAGTGGATAGAAAATTCAAGCCTAATACATAAGAAGGAGGAAGGAGTAGTAATGTCGACCACAGGAGTAGGGGAAAAGAGGACTGTAATAATATCGGTGTATAATAGAGGAAATTGGAAAAATTTAGAAGATAAATTGGAGAAAATGGTAGGGAGCGTGGAAAAGGAGAATGTAATAATAGGGGGGGATTTTAATATTAGAACAGGGGAATTAGATAGTGCAGAATAGGAAGAAGAAGAAATAGCAAGGAGGAGTAAAGACAAAGTGATAGGGAATGGAGGAAAAGAGCTGGTAGACTGGGCACAGAAAAAAGGGTGGTATATTCTAAACGGAACGACGAAAGGGGATTGGGAAGGGGAATATATTTACATAGATTATAGGAGTAGTACGGTTATTGACTATGTAATCGTAAAGGGGTGATCCCGATTGATCACGTCTCGATTGGACACCACCAATCACAGTGACCAGGTGCCTAGGAGCTTTGTAGTCTCAAACGCTGTGAGTGGCTCGTGTCGAATTGAGCCGTGTCCAACTGGATGCCACCCGACAAAGGCAATGGGAAGAATGTAGATTAAGGTCTGCGAGGTATAATAAAAGGTATAAGGAATTTGATACAGGGAGTAGAGGGCCCAATTATTTAAGGAAGGAAAATCTAGGTAGGCTGGGAATAGGTGAAGGCGTGCGAGGACTAGTTAGACTTAGATGCGGTAACATGGAGGAAGGGAACAAGTATTGCATAGAAAAAGAAATGAAAGTATGTGTATTTTGTGGAGGAGAGGCGGATCGTATGGAACACTGTGTTGAAGAATGTCAAAGGACAAGTAGTTGATTTAAAGAATTAGGTGAGAATAAGGAGAAAATATGAAAGAAACTGTGGAGTGAAAATTTAGATGCAGAGAAATGTAAAGTATTGAGTAAACTGGATAGAGAAAGGAAAAAAGAAATTGAGAAGAAAAAAGAGGAGGATAGGATACGTAGTAAAACAAAAGACAAAGAATAGACAATGCAGATAGATGAACGTAATATAAGTCTCAGAACAAGGTAATAATAATTTTATTTATATACAGAGCTAGGGATAAGCCGTCGAATAAGATGCGGTCAGGCATGTATATACAAACAAATAAGAATTAAGGAAAGAGAACATGTTAAAAGGATAAGTTAAGATTATAATGTATTATATATTATATTATTAGAAGTAGGATTTAGCAGTATGAAGGAATGAGTGTGGATAAACTTTCAATGTAAACCAAGTCCCTTCTTGGCAAATGTAAATGCTGAAGTAAATAAATACATACATTATGATGACTGCAGTGGGCTGATTGTTGTGAATATTCTCGCCCATCGCCTCTTATAATTTATATTCACTGTTTTCTCGCTTCGCCTTTTAGCACCGGTACGAAAATCTTTGTAGGTGCATTAATTATCGTATTTCCATACTCGCGGAAAAAACAAGATTTATAACGTTTCTTTCCGTATCTTTTTTCATTTGACATCTTGTGTTGTAAATTCGAACAGTACGGCTGACAGCAATTTTAAGTTTAAACACGACGTAAATAAGCAAAAATATGGCCTAGTTTCCACCGAGGATTTAAACCGGATCAGAATATAAGAACCAACCAACTACAGTCGAGCATTCCCCTGTCGTTCGACTGTAACAGGGGAATACTCGACTGTAGTTGGTTGGTTCTTACATTCTGATTTATTGCGAAAAATATTACCTCGGCCGGGACTTGAACCCGGATCTCTTGCATATCGTGCGAGCGTCCTAAGTCTTTACACCACCGAGGCCTTAGTAATATTCTTCGCGATAATCGGTACACTAAGGAAACAATGTCTTTCTTTCAGGCGACGTAATCTAAACAATATTTTTATTTTTAGACCGTATATGTGAGAAACACAATCAATACTAGAAATTTAAATGCCTATTACGGTCGAAGCTGGATTTTCGTTGCTTTAAAATAATTCAATCTTGAATTACTAATATATACTATATAGTACATATATAATATATACTATGTATGTACATATATAGTGTCCGGTTTAAATCCTCGGTGGAAACTAGGCCTATGATATTGCGGATGCGGCGATGGGATTGGTTAACTACCGATGACTAATAATGATGTCATACGATGTTTTCGCGCGAAAAAGTCTGATTCAAATGCGACAATTTTTATTTCGTTATTGAAATAATAAATATGCATGACATAATTTTTTATATATTTTTTTAAAAACACATATGGTTTAAATTATTATTTAAAACAATAAAAAAATACTGTTGAATCCACAATTGGGACTCTAATCACAAGTTTGATTTGAGATTCGACATCTGCAAAGTGTTATGGCGGAAAGAGATTTCTTCTAACCTCTATCTAAAATTGTTCATGAGGTTTATCTTATTAAATAAATAGTGTGAAACACATCGATACTAGAAATTTAAATGCCTATTACGGTCAAAGCTGGATCTTCGTTGCTTTAAAATAATTCAATCTTGAATTACTAATATATACTATATGTACATATATAGTATATATTATATATGTACTATATAGTATATATTAGTAATTCAAGATTGAATTATTTTAAAGCAACGAAGATCCAGCTTCGACCGTAATAGGCATTTAAATTTCTAGTATTGTGTTTCTCACATATACGGTCTAAAAATAAAAATATTATTTAGATTACGTCGCCTGAAAGAAAGACATTGTTTCCTTAGTGTACCGATTATCGCGAAGAATATTACTAAGGCCTCGGTGGTGTAAAGACTTAGGACGCTCGCACGATATGCAAGAGATCCGGGTTCGAGTCCCGGCCGAGGTAATATTTTTCGCAATAAATTTATTGACAGTTTTAATATACTAACATCTTTATAATATATGTTTAATAGTAGCATCAAATTATTAAATTGCTTGTCAATTTAATTCGCGATTACTAGAGTAGTTTTATTAATGGAAGGATCCCGTTTGCCTACAGTTCTGATTGTACACACCACTCATATCAACTGGTGCATAGTAATTTTTCACTGTTTTGCCAATAAGATTATTTTATTTTTAAATTGACCAATCAGCGATACATGTGTGCAATATGCGATGTGTGCAATCGGAGCCCTCCCGTTTTAATTGCGTTTATTTAGTCCGGAAAAACAATTCGGCGCGCAGTTTGAAAAAAAAGACTACAATATGGTATATATACAAGTACATATATAGTATATATTAGTAATTCAAGATTGGGGTGATCCCGATTGATCACGGCTCGATTGGACACCACGAATCACAGCGACCGGTGCTTAGGAGCTTTGTAGTATAAGCGCTGTGAGTGGCTCGTGTCCAATTGAGCCGTGTCCAACTGGGTGCCATCCCTTAAGACTCTACGATCGCTATGACTTCTATTGTAGACTCCGCTTTACCCCGGATCTACAATAGGGTTTTAAGCCTTAAGCCATAAGAAATGGGCGAATCACAGTCGCTTATTCTTCTCGGATTCGACTGTAATTGGTCAGTTTCTTACGGCATAAGGCATAAAACACCTATTGTAGATCCGGACTTATAGATCCGGAGTAAAGCCTCCGATTCGACGTCGATTCGATATCGATTTCATTATCATTTCTGACTGAGTCGGGACTTTCCCTGTATGGCCGTACTCCATTGATACAAAAGCACAACTCACAATTCCTCTGTTGTCAGATTCGGTACCGGAGTTAAGTAAAAGGAATGATGATAACAGAGATTTGGTAGGAACCAGGCCCCTGACACTCCCATAGTTCCGATAGCTACTTATAGCGTTTTCCACTTGGAAAACTGATGCAGTACTAGCGCCGTGCTAGGTTTAGATGAAAACTGCATTAGTGCAGTAATAGTGCAAGTTTAGTGCGGTTCAATGAAACATATTATTAGACATCCATTTTATTGACATTCATTTTATAACATCCCTAAAAATATATAAACCATGTTCGAACTTAAATTACTTATTTTATAATATTCTGATTCATTTATTTAAAATATTTTTTTAAATTAAATTTTTACATTTAAAGAATTTTAAATGTCAAAATGTCATCGCATAGCTATTATTAAAAACATTGAAACTAAACAATGTCATTGTTATAACATTAATTACAATAATGTAATATCATATCATAACATAATATCATACCTTAGCACGAACACAACCTCAATTTCAACTTACATTGGTCTCCACTGACTTCA